>NW_027012602.1:0-18873 GCF_036934945.1 Oncorhynchus masou masou
AAACACCATGTCCCTAGTATAACATCAGCCCTAACTATAGAAACACCATGTCCCTAGTTTAACATCAGATATAGAAACACCATGTCCCTAGTTTAACATCAGCCCTAGATATAGAAACACCATGTCCCTAGTTTAACATCAGCCCTAGATATAGAAACACCATGTCCCTAGTTTAACATCAGATATTGAAACACTATGTCCCTATTATAACATCAGATATAGAAACACCATGTCCCTAGTATAGCATCAGATATAGATCTAGAAACACCATGTCCCTAGTTTAACATCAGATATAGATATAGAAACACCATGTCCCTAGTTTAACATCAGATATAGAAACACCATGTCCCTAATATAACATCAGATATAGAAACACCATGTCCCTAGTATAACATCAGATATAGAAACACCATGTCCCTAGTATAACATCAGATATAGAAACACCATGTCCCTAGTATAACATCAGATATAGAAACACCATGTCCCTAATATAACATCAGATATGAAGCACCATGTCCCTAGTATAACATCAGATAGAAACACCATGTCCCTAACAACATCAGATATAGAAACACAATGTCCCTAGTATAACATCAGATATAGAAACACCATGTGTCCCTAATATAACATCAAATATAGAAATACCATGTCCCTAGTATAACATCAGATATAGACACACCATGTCCCTAATATAACATCAGATATAGAAACACCATGTCCTAGTATAACATCAGATATAGAAACACCATGTCCCTAGTATAACATCAGATATAGAAACACCATGTCCCTAGTATAACATCAGATATAGAAACACCATGTCCCTAATATAACATCAGATATAGAAACACCATGTCCCTAGTTTAACATCAGATATAGAAACACCATGTCCCCAGTATAACATCAGATATAGAAACACCGTGTCCCTAGTATAACATCATGGTGTATGCATTTTGTTCCAGTAGAAAAAACTGCTTTAGATCCCCGAGGACATTGATAAAGTATTTGCAAGATGGTGAACAGTTTGTGAGTCTGTCACACACACACACACACACACACACACACACACACACACACACACACACACACACACACACACACACACACACACACACACTCACAAACACAAACACACACACACACAAACACAAAGCATCAGAGTCCATCAGAGATGATGTTGGGATGAAATAAGATATTTCATAGCTGAACCTCATCCCTGAATTGATGTGATGAGTCGAGTACAGTAGGCTGCTAGACTGCTGGAGGCATTATGTTGCTGGCTGGTTCAGTCGGCTGCTTGACTGCTGGAGGCATTATGTTGCTGGCTGGTTCAGTAGGCTGCTGCAGGCATTATGTTGCTGACTGGTTCAGTCGGCTGCTAGACTGCTGGAGGCATTATGTTGCTGGCTGTTTCAGTAGGCTGCTTGACTGCTGCAGGCATTATGTTGCTGGCTGTTTCAGTAGGCTGCTTGACTGCTGGAGGCATTATGTTGCTGGCTGGTTCAGTAGGCTGCTTGACTGCTGGAGGCATTATGTTGCTGGCTGGTTCAGTAGGCTGCTTGACTGCTGGAGGCATTATGTTGCTGGCTGGTTCAGTAGGCTGCTGGAGGCATTATGTTGCTGGCTGGTTCAGTAGGCTGCTTGACTGCTGGAGGCATTATGTTGCTGGCTGGTTCAGTAGGCTGCTTGACTGCTGGAGGCATTATGTTGCTGGCTGGTTCAGTAGGCTGCTGGAGGCATTACATTGCTGACTGGTTCAGTAGGCTGCTGGAGGCATTATGTTGCTGGCTGGTTCAGTAGGCTGCTGAGGCATTATGTTGCTGACTGGTTCAGTAGGCTGCTGGAGGCATTATGTTGCTGACTGGTTCAGTAGGCTGCTGGAGGCATTATGTTGCTGACTGGTTCAGTAGGCTGCTGGAGGCATTATGTTGCTGGCTGGTTCAGTAGGCTGCTTGACTGCTGGAGGCATTATGTTGCTGGCTGGTTCCGTAGGCTGCTGGAGGCATTATGTTGCTGGCTGGTTCCGTGAGCTGCTGGAGGCATTATGTTGCTGACTGGTTCAGTAGGCTGCTGGAGGCATTATGTTGCTGGCTGGTTCAGTAGGCTGCTTGACTGCTGGAGGCATTATGTTGCTGGCTGGTTCAGTAGGCTGCTGGAGGCATTACATTGCTGACTGGTTCAGTAGGCTGCTGGAGGCATTATGTTGCTGACTGGTTCAGTAGGCTGCTGGAGGCATTATGTTGCTGGCTGGTTCAGTAGGCTGCTGGAGGCATTATGTTGCTGACTGGTTCAGTAGGCTGCTGGAGGCATTATGTTGCTGGCTGGTTCAGTAGGCTGCTTGACTGCTGGAGGCATTATGTTGCTGGCTGGTTCCGTAGGCTGCTGGAGGCATTATGTTGCTGGCTGGTTCCGTAGGCTGCTGGAGGCATTATGTTGCTGACTGGTTCAGTAGGCTGCTGGAGGCATTATGTTGCTGGCTGGTTCAGTAGGCTGCTTGACTGCTGGAGGCATTATGTTGCTGGCTGGTTCAGTAGGCTGCTGGAGGCGTTATGTTGCTGACTGGTTCAGTAGGCTGCTGGAGGCATTATGTTGCTGACTGGTTCAGTAGGCTGCTTGACTGCTGGAGGCATTATGTTGCTGGCTGGTTCAGTCGGCTGCTAGACTGCTGGAGGCATTATGTTGCTGGCTGGTTCAGTCGGCTGCTAGACTGCTGGAGGCATTATGTTGCTGACTGGTTCAGTAGGCTGCTGGAGGCATTATGTTGCTGACTGGTTCAGTAGGCTGCTGGAGGCATTATGTTGCTGACTGGTTCAGTAGGCTGCTGGAGGCATTATGTTGCTGGCTGGTTCAGTAGGCTGCTGGAGGCATTATGTTGCTGACTGGTTCAGCAGGCTGCTGGAGGCATTATGTTGCTGACTGGTTCAGTAGGCTGCTGGAGGCATTACATTGCTGACTGGTTCAGTAGGCTGCTGGAGGCATTATGTTGCTGGCTGGTTCAGTAGGCTGCTGGAGGCATTATGTTGCTGGCTGGTTCAGTAGGCTGCTGGAGGCATTATGTTGCTGGCTGGTTCCGTAGGCTGCTGGAGGCATTATGTTGCTGGCTGGTTCAGTAGGCTGCTGGAGGCATTATGTTGCTGGCTGGTTCAGTAGGCTGCTGGAGGCGTTATGTTGCTGACTGGTTCAGTAGGCTGCTGGAGGTACCACGTTGATCTGTACAAACAATAGTACCCAAGTATAAACACCATTAGACCACGCAGCCGTCATACCGCTCAGGAACGAGACACGTTCTGTCTCCTAGAGATGAATGTACTTTGGTATGAAAAGTGCATATCAATCCCAGAACAACAGCAAAGGACCTTGTGAAGATGCTGGAGGAAACAGGTACAAAAGTATCTATATCCAGTGTAAAATGAGTCCTATATCGACATAACCTGAAAGGCCGCTCAGCAAGGAAGAAGCCACTGCTCCAAAACCACATAAAAAAGCCAGACTACGGTTTACAACTGCACATGGGGACAAAGATCGTTCTTTTTGGAGAAATGTCCTCTGGTCTGATGAAATATAAATGTAACTGTTTGGCCATAATGACCATCGTTATGTTTGTAGGGAAAAGGAGGAGGCTTGCAAGTCGAAGAACACCATCCAAACCGTGAAGCATGGGGGTGGCAGCATCATGATCTGGGGGGGCTTTGCTGTAGGAGGGACTGATGCACTTCACAAAATAGATGGCATCATGAGGTAGGAAAATGATGTGGATATACTGAAGCAACATCTCAAGACATCAGTCAGGAAGTTAAAGCTTGGTCGCAAATGGGTCTTCCAAATGGACAATGACCCCAAGCATACTTCCAAAGTTGTGACAAATGGCTTAAGGACAACAAAGTCAAAGTATTGGAGTGACCATCATAAAGCCCTGGCCTCAATCTTATAGAACATTTGTGGGCAGCACTGAAAAAGCATGTGCGAGCAGGAGGCCTACAAACCTGACTCAGTTACACCAGCTCTGTCAGGAGAAATGGGCAAAAATTCACACAACTTATTGTGAGAAGCCTGTGGAAGGCTACCCGAAATGTTTGACCCAAATTAAACAATTTAATGGCAATGCTACCAAATACTAATTGAGTGTATGTAAACTTCTGACCCACTGGGAATGTGGTAATTATCTCTACTATTATTCTGACATTTGCATTCTTAAAATAAGTGGTGATCCTAACTGACCTAAGACAGGGAATTTTTTTACTAGGATTAAATGTAAGGAATTGTGAAAAACTGAGATTAAATGTATTTGGCTAAGGTGTACAGTGGGGCAAAAAAGTATTTAGTCAGCCAGCCAATTGTGCAAGTTCTCTCCCACTTAAAAGATGAGAGGCCTGTATTTTCATCATAGGTACACTTCAACTATGACAGACAAAATTAGAAAAAAATCAGAAAATCACATTGTAGGATTTTTAATGGATTTATTTGCAAATTATGGTAGAAAATAAGTATTTTGCCCACTATAATGTAAACTTCCAAACCAACTGTACATGTTTGTGATCCCTGAGGGGAATTGAACCCATGACCTTGGCGTCACTGGTACATCCATGCTCTTACCAATAGAGTCACACAGCTCCCGGTACCCAGCACCAGCTCCCCCACAGTCTAGGGCACCATGAAGATGTTACTCATCCAGTCAGCCTCTAGAGCCAGACTCATGGAGGCCAGTACCTGCAGGTCCTAGACTGGCCATTCCATGCCAGACACCGGGGGGGCAAAGGGACTCACAGTGTCTGGAGGACACAGCACGTTTTCAACAGTCTCGAGAGCAAAGCTCCTAGGGATGCGCCGCAGCCATACTAATGAACCACAACGAGGGAGCAACATATGTATGAAGTAATGCAAAATGTCTCAATATCCAAATATGTACAATTATTTTTGTCATCCAGAGAAATGTTTTGTTTTTAACTTTAAATAAATCAATAATAAATAGTGACGGCCTTCAGGCGCTTCATACTCTGGTGAATATGACCTGGGAGACTAGCCCCACCTGTTCCTAGGGATACTGTCTCAGGAACCTGGGAGACCCACCTGTTCCTAGGGATACTGTCTCAGGAACCTGGGAGACCCACCTGTTCCTAGGGATACTGTCTCAGGAACCTGGGAGACTAGCCCCACCTGTTCCTAGGGATACTGTCTCAGTAACCTGGGAGACCAGCCCCACCTGTTCCTAGGGATACTGTCTCAGGAACCTGGAGACTAGCCCCCACCTGTTCCTAGGGATACTGTCTCAGGAACCTGGAGACCCACCTGTTCCCTAGGGGATACTGTCTCAGGAACCTGGGAGACCTAGCCCCCACCTGTTCCTAGGGATACTGTCTCAGTAACCTGGGAGACTAGCCCCACCTGTTCCTAGGGATACTGTCTCGGGAACCTGGGAGACTAGCCCCACCTGTTCCCTAGAGGATACTGTCTCAGGAACCTGAGACTAGCCCCACCTGTTCCTAGGGATACTGTCTCGGGAACCTGGGAGACCACCTGTTCCTAGGGATACTGTCTCAGGAACCTGGGAGACTAGCCCCACCTGTTCCTAGGGATACTGTCTCAGGAACCTGGGGCTAGCCCCACCTGTTCCTAGGGATACTGTCTCAGGAACCTGGAGACTAGCCCCACCTGTTCCTAGGGATGCTGTCTACTGGGGAACCTGGAGACCAGCCCCACCTGTTCCTAGGGATACTGTCTCAGGAACCTGGGAGACCAGCCCCACCTGTTCCTAGGGATACTGTCTCAGGAACCTGGGAGACCAGCCCCACCTGTTCCTAGGGATACTGTTTAAGGAACCTGGGAGACCAGCCCCACCTGTTCCTAGGGATACTGTCTCAGGAACCTGGGAGACTAGCCCCACCTGTTCCTAGGGATACTGTCACCAAGACCCAGGAGACTAGCCCCACCTGTTCCTAGGGATACTGTCTCAGGAACCTGGGAGACTAGCCCCACCTGTTCCTAGGGATACTGTCTCAGTAACCTGGGAGACTAGCCCCACCTGTTCCTAGGGATACTGTCTCAGTAACCTGGGAGACTAGCCCCACCTGTTCCTAGGGATACTGTCTCAGGAACCTGGGAGACTAGCCCCACCTGTTCCTAGGGATACTGTCTCAGGAACCTGGAGACTAGCCCCACCTGTTCCTAGGGATACTGTCTCAGGAACCTGGGAGACTAGCCCCACCTGTTCCTAGGGATACTGTCTCAGGAACCTGGGAGACTAGCCCCACCTGTTCCTAGGGATACTGTCTCGGGAACCCAGGAGACTAGCCCCACCTGTTCCTAGGGATACTGTCTTTTACGGAAACATGCTAATTTATTTATAGCACAGAGGCGTTGTGTCACCGCCAGGCGTGACTGATTATGTTAACACAACGCGGCCGTTCCCCCATTACAAAGACAACTTGCTCCCGATGTAATGGCCAGCAACATAATGCCTGCAGCAGTCCATATGCAGTGAGAGGGTGTGTGTGTCTGTACGTGTGTGCGTGTGTCTGTACGTGTGTGTGTGTGTGTGTGCATATACGTGTGTGTGTGTGCGTGTGTGTGTGTGTGTGTACGTGTGTGTGTGTGTGTGTGTGTGTGTGTGTGTGTGTGTGTGTGTGTGTGTGTGTCTGTACGTGTGTGTCGGTTTGTCACAGCTCTTTAAACAGAGAGCGCTGCATAAAATGTGCTCCACAAAGGCCAGTGGGATCTGTGCTATGATATAATCCCATTTCATGACTTCCTTAGATGTGCAGATGATGCAGAGAGCACAGCTACTGAGAGAGAGCCAGAGAGAGAGAGATAGAGAGAGACAGAGAGACAGAGACAGAGACAGAGAGACAGAGAGAGAGAGAGAGAGAGAGAGAGAGAGAGAGAGAGAGAGAGAGAGAGAAAATTGTAAATACAACCCATATTTATGCTTATTTATTTTCCCTTTTGTACTTTAACTATTTACTTTTTGCACATCGTTACAATGCTGTATATATACATAATATGACATTTGTAATCTTTTGGAACTTCTATGAGTTTAATGTGTACTGTTCATTTATATTGTTTATTTCACTTTTGTATATTATCTACCTCACTTGCTATGGCAATGTTAACATATGTTTCCCATGCCAATAAAGCCACTTGAATTGAATTGAATTGAGAGAGAGACAGAGAGAGAGAGAGAGAGAGAAAGAGGAGGCAGAGAAAGACAGAGAGAGTTGAGTTTTAAATCATCTTTATTGGGTCTGGGAGCCCACAACACAATAAACACTCAAACAAAACCATAGTCAAAACATCAATTAAAAACACAACACCAAATCCTCCTCCACAGTAACTAAACACAACAGCCTCTGAATACTCCATATACTCAATAACAGATCAATATTGTTGACAAGTTTATGACCTGTCAACCCTACAAACTCAACCCTCAGTCTCGCTGCCAACATTCCCTCCAGCATTCCCACCAGAGCCACAGACCCCTGTCCCTGAATACTGTTCTTTTGGGTCTTCCATATCGCTCATTTAGCTGCCCCGAACACAACATTAAGCAACACAACTACACCCCTTCGACTAAACATGTACTTTAGCCCAAATATAAACAGTTGGGAAGAGAAAACCTCTCCCAAAATGAGAACTAAGAACTAAGAAGAACATCCCGACCAGCCTGGGACACTGTAAAAACATGTGTGCCAGAGTTTCAGACTCAGCACAGAATGGACACCCCCCCCCCCAACAGGAGGATCCAGGTGTACCAGATGCATATTGGACAACACCCCCCCCCAACAGGAGGATCCAGGTGTACCAGATGCATATTGGACAACACCCCCCAGCAGGAGGATCCAGGTGTACCAGATGCATATTGGACAACACCCCCCCAACAGGAGGATCCAGGTGTACCAGATGCATATTGGACAACACCCCCCCAACAGTAGGATCCAGGTGTACCAGATGCATATTGGACAACACCCCCCAACAGTAGGATCCAGGTGTACCAGATGCATATTGGTCACCCCACTCAACAGGAGGATCCAGGTGTACCAGATGCATATTGGTCACCCCACTCCAACAGGAGGATCCAGGTGTACCAGATGCATATTGGTCACCCCACTCCAACAGGAGGATCCAGGTGTACCAGATGCATATTGGACACCCCCACTCCAACAGTACGATCCAGGTGTACCAGATGCATATTGGACAACAGCCCCCCCCAACAGTAGGATCCAGGTGTACCAGATGCATATTGGACACCCCTCCCCAACAGGAGGATCCAGGTGTACCAGATGCATATTGGACACCCCCCCCCCCAACAGTAGGATCCAGGTGTACCAGATGCATATTGGACACCCCTCTCCAACAGTAGGATCCAGGTGTACCAGTACCCTTCCTCTATAAGACAGCTGGGGTAGCACCCATTTCCACCTTGACAGTCAGGCACACACTTTCTCCACTACACCCTCCAGTTCTTTATCTGAAATACATCAGAGCCTAGAACCCCCCCCCCAAAGTCTTCATCCCATCTCTGCCCCACTGAAGCCCCCTGGTAACCGTGGAGCGGACCCTATCTGAAGCCCCCTGGTAACCGTGGAGGCGGACCCCATCTGAAGCCCCCCTGGTAACCGTGGAGGCGGGACCCCATCCCTGAAGCCCCCCTGGTAACCGTGGAGGGCGGACCCAATCTGAAGCCCCCTGGTAACCGTGGGCAGACCCCATCTGAAACCCCCTGGTAACCGTGGAGTGGACCCTATCTGAAGCCCCCTGGTAACCGTGGGCAGGACCTATCTGAAGCCCCCCTGGTAACTGTGGAGCGGACCCTATCTGAAGCCCCCTGAAGCTTGCGTGGGCGGACCCCATCTGGCCCCCCTGGTAACCGTGGACGGACCCAGTCTGAAGCCCCCTGGTAACCGTGGAGCAGACCCTCTGAAACCCTGGTAACCGTGGAGTGGACCCTATCAAGCCCCCTGGTAACCGTGGAGCGGACCCTATCTGAAGCCCCCTGGTAACCGTGGAGCAGACCCCATCTGAAACCCCCTGGTAACCGTGGAGTGGACCCTATCTGAAGCCCCCTGGTAACCGTGGAGCAGACCCAGTCTGAAGCCCCCCTGGTAACTGTGGAGCGGACCCCATCTGAAGCCCCCTGGTAACCGTGGAGCGGACCCTATCTGAAGCCCCCCTGGTAACCGTGGAGCAGACCCCATCTGAAGCTGACCTGCCCACAGTGATTCACTCTTTTCCCAATTGACTCTAGCTGAGGAGGCCCCCTCATACACCTTTAAAGCGTTTGAGAGAACCTTAACATCCTCACCCCCTGTAATAAAAACTATCACGTCATCTGCATACGCAGACAGTGCTATCGTGGGACCCTTCATTACACCTGGCACAGAGAAACCAGTGACCTTCGCTCTTAAAAAACAAAGCATTGGTTCAATCGCCAGACTATATAACTGCCCTGAAATTGGGCATCCCTGCCTGATGCCCCTTTGAATGGAAAGCTCAAACCACCCTCCACCTTCGCCCATGAGGCCCCAGTATACAGTAAACTCATCAAGACATAGAAAACATCCCAAAACCCCAAAGACTTTCATTGTCTTGAACAAGTACTGGTGGTCCACACGATCAAAAACCTTCTCCTGATCCAACGAAAGTAAACCACATTTCACATCAGATCAGTTTACAAATGTCTAAAACATCTCTGTGAAAACAGGTTTATCACTTGATAGGCGGTCAAGGTCCACAGTAAGACTGGTCCTTGTGGACCAACAGCCCCAGATATTTCTTTCAACCTGTTTGAGAGACATCTAGATACAATTTTATATTCTGCACACAGCAATGCAACAGGTTGCCAATTTGTTATAAGAACCAAATCCCCCTTTTTTGGCAACAGTGAAAGCACCGCACGTTGACAGGATACAGGGAAGAGAACAGATTCACACACCATTCCATAAAAATCCTCCCCAATAGACCCCCAAAAGTGCTTATAAAACTCAGATGGTAAACCATCGATGCCAGGGGCTCGGCCTGTTGGGAGTTGCATAACTGCAGTGGGCCCAGTGGATGGCTCCTGCAGAGTAATGTCAGAGTCCAAAACAGCTCTCTGGTCAGGTTTAATTGAGGAAGAGACCGTGTAACAATCCTCCGCCTGTTCATGTTGGTGCATTTCACTGTCACGTGGTCACCTTCCAATCAGGGAGACGAAGGCAGACCACCTGTTTACGTTGCAGTGTCGACTGTCCTAGGTTTCTTTTTTAAAGCGCTCGGTGCGTCCCATATCCTTTAGGGAAGCAAACAAGACCTAAATCAAGGCACCCGTCATTCTTTCGTGTCAAGAAACGACCTCAGTTCATGTCTCTTGTCTGTCATGACTAGTCCGGGGTCATTCTGAGTGAGCAACTTCAAGTCAATAGATTTGATTTCCTGTTCAAGGGCGTTGATAGTCTCTTTAAGTTGAATATGAGACAGAGCAGTATACTGTTGACAAGACACACGCCTTCCCAACCTCCACCATTGTCTCAAGGACTCAAATGTCCCTTTTGTAGCTCCCCATTTCTCCCAAAACAAAAAACCTTTCACAAAACATGACATCATGTAACAACTTAACATTAAAATACCAGTAAGGTGATGACCTTGGTGGACAGGACAAGTGAATATCAACAGACACATTATGGTGATCAGAGAAACCCACAGGAGTAATATCACACCTGTCAACCCTACTACAGTAGTGATCAGATACATACCACCTGTCTAACCTTCCAACCCTACTACAGTAGTGATCAGATACATACCACCTGTCTAACCTTCCAACCCTACTACAGTAGTGATCAGATACATACCACTTGTCTAACATTCCAACCCTACTACAGTAGTGATCAGATACATACCACCTGTCTAACCTTCCAACCCTACTACAGTAGTGATCAGATACATACCACTTGTCTAACCTTCCAACCCTACTACAGTAGTAATCAGATACATACAACCTGTCTAACCTTCCAACCTTACTACATTGGTGATCAGATACATACAACCTGTCTAACCTTCCAACCTACTACCAGTAGTGATCAGATACATACCACCTGTCTAACCTTCCAACCCTACTACAGTAGTGATCAGATACATACAACCTGTCTAACCTTCCAACCCTACTACAGTGATCGAATACATACAACCTGTCTAACCTTCCAACCCTACTACATTAGTGATCAGATACATACAACCTGTCACAACACTTCCAACCCTACTACAGTAGTGATCAGATACATACAACCTGTCTAACCTTGCTGCGCTGACACGACCTTCATTAACCTTTAGCCATGTGTACTGCATAACTTTCACATTTCTAACTCTCCACACATCAGAAAGCTCAAACTCAGTTAATAGGCCAGACAGGCAAGTGGCTGACCGCAGTGAGGTTCTTCAGCAGTGAGGTCAACAGTAAAATCCACTGTAAAGTTCCAGTCCCCCCCCCTAAAACCATACACCCCTCTTGATCACACTGTCTTAAGGTTTCCTTTATTTTATCAAAACCAACAATACGCTCTGTACCCTCATTAAGAGCATAAACGTGACTGAGTACATGCTGCCCCTCCCACCACATACCCCAGTCAACTTCAGTAGCCTCATCAATATGTGTCCCTTGTAGAAAAACTTAATTTCTCTTTTATTACTTCAACACCCAAGCCCTCTTATTCCTAGCCCCACCTGAACCCCCTCCTGTACCCCATCACTCGTAGTGGGCATCTCCTCCACTACCTGGGAGACTAGCCCCACCTGAACCCCCTCCTGTACCCCATCACTTGTAGTGGGCATCTCCTCCACTACCTGGGAGACTAGCCCCACCTGAACCCCATTACTCGGAGTGGGCATCTCCTCCCTACATCAGTGGGCCCCAGGCGTTACGAGGCCCACCTCTCCCTACATCAGTGGGTCCAGGCGTTACGAGGCCCACCTCTCCCTATATCAGTGGGCCCCAGGCGTTACGAGGCCCACCTCTCCCTATATCAGTGGGCCCCAGGCGTTACGAGGCCCACCTCTCCCTATATCAGTGGGCCCCAGGCGTTACGAGGCCCACCTCTCCCTACATCAGTGGGCCCAGGCGTTACGAGGCCCACCTCTCCCTACATCAGTGGGCCCAGGCATTACGAGGCCCATCTCTCACTACATCAGTTGGCCCAGGCATTACGAGGCCCATCTCTCCCTACATCAGTGGGCCCCAGGCGTTACGAGGCCCATCTCTCCCTACATCAGTGGGCCCCAGGCGTTACGAGGCACACCTCTCCCTACATCAGTGGGCCCAGGCATTACGAGGCCCATCTCTCCCTACATCAGTGGGCCCCAGGCGTTACGAGGCCCATCTCTCCCTACATCAGTGGGCCCCAGGCGTTACGAGGCCCACCTCTCCCTACATCAGTGGGCCCAGGCATTACGAGGCCCATCTCTCCCTACATCAGTGGGCCCCAGGCGTTACGAGGCCCATCTCTCCCTACATCAGTGGGCCCCAGGCGTTACGAGGCACACCTCTCCCTACATCAGTGGGCCCAGGCGTTACGAGGCCCACCTCTCGCTACATCAGTTGGCCCAGGCGTTACGAGGCCCACCTCTCCCTACATCAGTGGGCCCAGGCATTACGAGGCCCATCTCTCCCTACATCAGTGGGCCCCAGGCGTTACGAGGCCCATCTCTCCCTACATCAGTGGGCCCCAGGCGTTACGAGGCCCACCTCTCCCTACATCAGTGGGTCCAGGCGTTACGAGGCCCACCTCTCCCTACATCAGTGGGTCCAGGCGTTACGAGGCCCACCTCTCCCTACATCAGTGGGCCCCAGGCGTTACGAGGCCCACCTCTCCCTACATCAGTGTGTCCAGGCGTTATGAGGCTCACCTCTCCCTAGATCAGTGAGCCCCAGGCGCTACGAGGCCCACCTCTCCCTAGATCAGTGGGCCCCAGGCGTTACGAGGCCCACCTCTCCTTACATCAGTGGGTCCAGGCATTACGAGGCCCACCTCTCCCTACATCAGTGGGTCTAGGCGTTACGAGGCCCACCTCTCCCTAGATCAGTGGGCCCCAGGCGTTACGAGGCCCACCTCTCCCTACATCAGTGGGTCCAGGCGTTACGAGGCCCACCTCTCCCTACATCAGTGGGCCCAGGCGTTACGAGGACCACCTGCCCCCCCCCCTCTACCTTTTCGGGCAAGCATATCGCTTTATGGCCAACATCATCACACTCAAAACACCGTTGACTACCCGTACTAGCATAAGCCATGTACAGTCTATTGTCATACTTGACTTTAAACAATAACTCTAAAGTCGGGTGATTCCAAAAACATAAACACCTGTCGCCGAAACGACATAACCTGTTTCATCGCCGGGTGTTTGCAACCCAACGGGACAATCTTAATTGAACTGGCGAACTTCCCAAACCGCGATAACTCGCGCTCCAACAGCTCATTGGGAATAAACGGCGGTACATTTCGTAACTTGAATAAACATTCCTATAAGAGGTACGCCATGCTCAACCATCCGATCAACCAGACTCTCTTCTTTAAGAAGTACGCCATGCTCAACCATCCGATCAACCAGACACTCTTCTTTAAGAAGTACGCCATGCTCAACCATCCGATCAACCAGACACTCTTCTTTAAGAAGTACGCCATCCTCAACCATCCGATCAACCAGACACTCTTCTTTAAGGAGTACACCATGCTCAACCATCCGATCAACCAGACACTCTTCTTTAAGAAGTACGCCATGCTCAACCATCCGATCAACCAGACACTCTTCTTTAAGAAGTACGCCATCCTCAACCATCCGATCAACCAGACACTCTTCTTTAAGGAGTACACCATGCTCAACCATCCGATCAACCAATCACTCTTCTTTAAGAAGTACGCCATGCTCAACCATCCGATCAACCAGACACTCTTCTTTAAGAAGTACGCCATGCTCAACCATCCGATCAACCAGAGTCTCTTCTTTAAGGAGTACGCCATGCTCAACCATCCAATCAACCAGACACTCTTCTTTAAGAAGTACGCCATGCTCAACCATCCGATCAACCAGACACTCTTCTTTAAGAAGTACGCCATGCTCAACCATCCGATCAACCAGACACTCTTCTTTAAGAAGTACGCCATGCTCAACCATCCGATCAACCAGAGTCTCTTCTTTAAGGAGTATGCCATGCTCAACCATCCGATCAACCAGACACTCTTCTTTAAGGAGTACGCCATGCTCAACCATCCGATCAACCAGACACTCTTCTTTAAGAAGTACGCCATGCTCAACCATCCGATCAACCAGACTCTCTTCTTTAAGAAGTACGCCATGCTCAACCATCCGATCAACCAGACTCTCTTCTTTAAGAAGTACGCCATGCTCAACCATCCGATCAACCAGACACTCTCCTTTAAGAAAAACCACCACCGCTTTATTCATCCGTGACACATAAGCAACATTTTCATGTCCTACCTTCTCTCCTACGGCGACCAGAAACTCCTCCGAGGTGACAGTAGCTTCAGTAACACACCTAAAGCCATGCCGAAGTGACAGGGACGGCGTCCCCAAGTGGGTCGCCACCCCCGCCAAACCCAGGGTAATTTCGACACGAAAAACAATATACTTAGTTATACCACAACAACCAAATAAAAATAATGATAACCTTAATCATGCAGAGGAAGAAAAAAAGATAGCATAAGAAAAGGAAACGTAAAAGAAAAACAAAGATATCTAACTTCTACACAACACTCACTCATACAATTCCCAGCGTGCACCAAACACTCCCAGCATGCAGAGAGAGAGAGATGAGAAAGACACAGAGAGAGAGATGCTTACACACACAGATGCAGACCAGTGAGCAGACATGAGCACACACAGACATGCATACACATGCACATACTCAAGACTAATACACATGTACATAGGCACTCACCCTCACAGGTATACTGCACAGTCAGGCATACTGCATACCCAGGCATACTGCACCCTCAGGTATACTGCACCCTCAGGCATACTGCATACCCAGGCATACTGCACCCTCAGGTATACTGCACCCTCAGGTATACTGCATACCCAGGCATACTGCACCCTCAGGTATACTGCACCCTCAGGCATACTGCATACACAGGCATACTGCACCCTCAGGTATACTGCATACCCAGGCATACTGCATACCCAGGCATACTGCACCCTCAGGTATACTGCACCCTCAGGCATACTGCACCCTCGGGCATACTGCACCCTCAGGCATACTGCATACCCAGGCATACTGCACCCTAAGGTATACTGCACCCTCAAGCATACTGCACCCTCAGGCATACTGCACCCTCAGGCATACTGCACCCTCAGGCATACTCCACCATCAGGCATAGTGCACCCTCAGGCATAGTGTACCCTCAGGCATAGTGCACCCTCAGGTATACTGCACCCTCAGGCATACTGCACCCTCAGGCATACTGCACCCTCAGGCATACTGCACCCTCAGGTATACTGCACCCTCAGGCATACTGCACCCTCAGGCATACTGGATACCCAGGCATACTGCACCCTCAGGTATACTGCACCCTCAGGTATACTGCACCCTCAGGCATACTGCACACTCAGACATACTGCACCCTCAGGCATACTGCATACCCAGGCATACTGCACCCTCAGGCATAGTGCACCCTCAGCCATACTGCATACCCACGCATGCTGCACCCTCAGGTATACTGCACCCTCAGGCATAGTGCACCCTCAGGCATACTGCATACCCAGGCATACTGCACCCTCAGGCATTCTGCATACCCAGGCATACTGCATACCCAGGCATACTGCACCCTCAGGCATACTGCATACCTCAAGCATACTGCACCCTCAGGCATACTGCACCCTCAAGCATACTGCACCCTCAGGCATACTGCACCCTCAGGCATACTGCACCCTCAGGCATACTGCATACCCAGGCATACTGCACCTCAGGCATACTGCACACACCCCATCTCTAGAGACCTAAAATAAAAATCTGTCATCCATGCTCTAATACTAAGCCAACACACTTACAGCGATATGCAACCACGCCTCTATCCAAGACATGGAACCACGCCTCTATCACAGACATGCAACCACACCTCTATCAAAGCCATGCAGCCACGCCTCTATCAAAGCCATGCAACCACGCCTCTATCAAAGCCATGCAACCACGCCTCTATCAAAGACATGGAACCAAGCCTCTATCAAAGACATGGAACCACGCCTCTATCAAAGACATGGAACCACGCCTCTATCAAAGACATGCAACCACGCCTCTATCAAAGACATGCAACCACGCCTCTATTAAAGACATGGAACCACGCCTCTATCAAAGACATGGAACCACGCCTCTATCAAAGACATGGAACCACGCCTCTATCAAAGACATGCAACCACACCTCTATCAAGACATGGAACCACGCCTCTATCAAAGACATGGAACCACGCCTCTATCAAAGACATGCAACCACGCCTCTATTAAAAGCCATGGAACACCTGACAGACACAGAGTGGAAAGACAAACATACAATTTACATTAACAAAAATAACCCTCTGCTCTCCATGTTGTGCTGCCTGCGATGTGACACTCTTGAGCAATGGACTGACTTCAATCGCTGATGTGTGGACCACTAAGGAATCCATTAATATCTGAGACTTGGTGCTTTCAGTCCAAGTCACGTGTTGCCCACTGTCCTCTCTCCTCTCTGAATGACACTGCATGTTTTAAAGGATTAGGTCCCTTTAGACAACATGAAACAACATGACAAACAACTCCCCATCTGTTGTCTTGCTTTCAAACATCCCTCCATCTCTGGTTGGCCTCCTTCCCATCACTCTCTATCTCCATCCTTCTCTGGTTGTCCTCCCTTCCCATCTCTCTCTCTCTCTCTCTCTCCAACCCTCCCTTACTCTCCATCCCTCTCTCTCTCTCTTTCTCTCCCTCTCCATTTCTCTCTCCATCCCTCTCTTTCTCTCTCATCCCTCTCTTTCTCTCTCCATCCCTCTCTTCCTCTCTCTCCATCCCTCTCTCTCATCCCTCTCTTTCTCTCTCCCCATCCCTCTCTTTCTCTCTCCATCCCTCTCCTTCTCTCTCCATCCCTCTCCTTCTCTCTCCAACCCTCTCTTTCTCTCTCAATCCCTCTCTCTCTCTCTCAATCCCTCTCTCTCTCCCTCTCTCTCTTTCTCCATCCTTCTCTTTCTCTCTCTTCATCCCTCTCTTTCTCTCTCCATCCCTCTCTTTCTCTCTCCATCCCTCTTTATCTCTCTCCATCCCTCTCTCTCTCCCTCTCTCTCTCTCCATCCTTCTCTCTCTCTCCATCCCATTCTCTCTCCATTATTCTCTCTCTCTCTCCATCCTTCTCTGGTTGTCCTCCCTTCCCATCTCTCTCTCTCTCTCTCTCTCTCTCTCTCTATCCCTCTCTCTCTCCATCCTTGTCTTTCTCTCTCTCCATCCCTCTCTTTCTCTCTCTCCATCCCTCTCTTTCTCTCTCTCCATCCCTCTCACTTTCTCTCTCTCCATCCCTCTCTTTCTCTCTCTCCCTCTCTCTCTCCATCCTTCTCTTTCTCTCTCTCCATCCCTCTCTTTCTCTCTCCATCCCTCTCTTTCTCTCTCCAACCCTCTCTTTCTCTCTCCATCCCTCTCCATCCCTCTCCTTCTCTCTCTCTCTCTCTCCATCCCATTCTCTCTCTCCATCCTTCTCTCTCTCTCCATCCCCCTCTCTCTCTCACTCTCTCTCTCTTTGTCCCATTTTGTGAATTCTTGGTAGGTGAGCGATAGACACACCAGAACGCTCTCCTTCCATCCATCTGATGCAGTAGATAGATACACCAGACCTCTCTTATTGACCTCTTAAACTGTGTGTAGATGTGTTTTGACTGGCTAGAGCCAGAGGTACTGGGAGGAGAGGAGAAGAGAGGATGATACAAAGAGAATCTCTCTTCTGTTGTTTTATTCTGTTTGGTATGCAGTTAGACTACAGCTCTGCAGTAGCATATAGCTCTGCTCTCTCTCTATCCTTCCTCTCTATCTGTCGCTATCTTCTCTCTCTCTCACTTCCTCTCCATCTCTGTCTGTCCCTATCTTCTCTCTCTCTCCTTCCTCTCTATCTCTGTCTGTTGCTATCTTCTCTCTCTCTCACTTCCTCTCCATCTCTGTCTGTCCCTATCTTCTCTCTCTCTCCTTCCTCTCCATCTCTGTCTGTCCCTATCTTCTCTCTCTCTCCTTCCTCTATCTTGTCTGTCCCTATCTTCTCTCTCTCTCCTTCCTCTCTATGTCTGTCTGTCGCTATCTTCTCTCTCTCCCTCTCTCTATAATCTCTCTCCTTCCTTTCTATCTTTGTCTGTCACTATCTTCTCTCTCTCCCTCTCTCTGCTCTCTCCTTCCTCTCTATATCTGTCTGTCGCTATCTTCTCTCTCTCCCTCTCTCTGCTCTCTCCTTCCTCTCTATATCTGTCTGTCGCTATCTTCTCTCTCTCCCTCTCTCTGCTCTCTCCTTCCTCTATATCTGTCTGTCGCTATCTTCTCTCTCTCCCTCTCTCTGCTCTCTCCTTCCTCTATATCTGTCTGTCGCTATCTTCTCTCTCTCCCTCTCTCTGCTCTCTCCTTCCTCTCTATATCTGTCTGTCGCTATCTTCTCTCCCTCCTCCTGATGTCTTTCAGGAATATTAAAGACCGCAACATTACTGTAACAAGCCGCAGTGTGTGTGTGTGTGTGCGTGTGTGTGTGTGTACCCCCCCTGGGTAGCTGGGTAGTTCAGTAGCTCCTTTCCCTCTTCTGTAGAACCACAACCATTGTGAGAGGAAGGGGAGGAGGGGAAGGAGAGGGGAAGGGAAGGAGAGGGGAGGGGAAGGGAAGGAGGAGGGAGGGAAGGGAAGGAGAGGAG
>NW_027012603.1:0-18872 GCF_036934945.1 Oncorhynchus masou masou
TATTGTCTAGTGCGAAATGAATCAGGTCTTACCTATTGTCTAGTGTCTAAACAAATCAGGTCTTACCTATGGTCTAGTGTGTAATGAATCAGGTCTTACCTATTGTCTAGTGTGAAACGAATCAGGTCTTACCTATTGTCTAGTGTGAAACGAATCAGGTCTTACCTATTGTCTAGTGTGAAACGAATCAGGTCTTACCTATTGTCTAGTGCGAAACGAATCAGGTCTTACCTATGGTCTAGTGTGAAACTGAATCAGGTCTTACCTATTGTCTAGTGTGAAATGAATCAGGTCTTACCTATGGTCTAGTGTGAAACTAATCAGGTCTTACCTATTGTCTAGTGTGAAACGAATCAGGTCTTACCTATTGGTCTAGTGTGAAACGAATCAGGTCTTACCTATTGTCTAGTGTGAAACGAATCAGGTCTTACCTATGGTCTAGTGTCGAAACGAATCAGGTCTTACCTATTGTCTAGTGTGAAATGAATCAGGTCTTACCTATTGTCTAGTGTGAAATGAATCAGGTCTTACCTATTGTCTAGTGCAAAACGAATCAGGTCTTACCTATTGTCTAGTGTGAAATGAATCAGGTCTTACCTATTGTCTAGTGTGAAATGAATCAGGTCTTACCTATGGTCTAGTGTGAAACGAATCAGGTCCTAACTACAGTCTAGTGCGAAACGAATCAGGTCTTACCTATTGTCTAGTGTGAAATGAATCAGGTCTTACCTATTGTCTAGTGTGAAATGAATCAGGTCTTACCTATGGTCTAGTGTGAAATGAATCAGGTCTTACCTATTGGTCTAGTGTGAAATGAATCAGGTCTTACCTATTGTCTAGTGTGAAACGAATCAGGTCTTACCTATTGTCTAGTGTGAAACGAATCAGGTCTTACCTATTGTCTAGTGTGAAAGCGAATCAGGTCTTACCTATTGTCTAGTGCGAAACGAATCAGGTCTTACCTATTGTCTAGTGTGAAACGAATCAGGTCTTACCTATTGTCTCGTGCCAAACTAATCAGGTCTTACCTATGGTCTAGTGTGAAATGAATCAGGTCTTACCTATTGTCTAGTGTGAAATGAATCAGGTCTTACCTATGGTCTAGTGTGAAACGAATCAGGTCTTACCTATTGTCTAGTGCCAAACGAATCAGGTCTTACTTATTGTCTAGTGTGAAATGAATCAGGTCTTACCTATTGTCTAGTGTGAAATGAATCAGGTCTTACCTATTGTCTAGTGTGAAATGAATCAGGTCTTACCTATTGTCTAGTGTGAAATGAATCAGGTCTTACCTATTGTCTAGTGCCAAACGAATCAGGTCTTACCTATTGTCTAGTGTGAAATGAATCAGGTCTTACCTATTGTCTAGTGTGAAACGAATCAGGTCTTACCTATTGTCTAGTGTGAAATGAATCAGGTCTTACCTATTGTCTAGTGTGAAACGAATCAGGTCTTACCTATTGTCTAGTGTGAAATGAATCAGGTCTTACCTATTGTCTAGTGTGAAACGAATCAGGTCTTACCTATGGTCAAGTGCCAAAGTAATCAGGTCTTACCTATTGTCTAGTGTGAAATGAATCAGGTCTTACCTATTGTCTAGTGTGAAATGAATCAGGTCTTACCTATGGTCTAGTGTGAAATGAATCAGGTCTTACCTATGGTCTAGTGGGAAACAAATCAGGTCTTACCTATTGTCTCGTGCCAAACGAATCAGGTCTTACCTATTGTCTAGTGTGAAATGAATCAGGTCTTACCTATGGTCTAGTGTGAAACGAATCAGGTCTTACCTATGGTCTAGTGTGAAATGAATCAGGTCTTACCTATTGTCTAGTGTGAAATGAATCAGGTCTTACCTATTGTCTAGTGTGAAATGAATCAGGTCTTACCTATGGTCTAGTGTGAAATGAATCAGGTCTTACCTTTGGTCTAGTGGGAAACTAATCAGGTCTTACCTATTGTCTAGTGCCAAACGAATCAGGTCTTACCTATTGTCTAGTGTGAAATGAATCAGGTCTTACTTACTGTCTAGTTTGAAACGAATCAGGTCTTACTTATTGTGTCGTGGGAAAGGAATCAGGTCTTACCTATTGTCTCGTGTGAAATGAATCAGCTCTTACCTTTGGTCTAGTGTGAAATGAATCAGGTCTTACCTATGGTCTAGTGTGAAATGAATCAGGTCTTACCTATGGTCTGGTGTGAAATGAATCAGGTTTACCTATTGTCTAGTGCCAAACGAATCGGGTCTTACCTATGGTCTAGTGTGAAATGAATCAGGTCTTACCTATTGTCTAGTGTGAAATGAATCAGGTCTTACCTATTGTCTAGTGTGAAATGAATCAGGTCTTACCTATGGTCTAGTGTGAAACGAATCAGGTCTTACCTATTGTCTAGTGCCAAACGAATCAGGTCTTACTTATTGTCTAGTGTGAAATGAATCAGGTCTTACCTATGGTCTAGTGTGAAATGAATCAGGTCTTACTTATTGTCTAGTGTGAAATGAATCAGGTCTTACCTATTGTCTAGTGTGAAATGAATCAGGTCTTACCTATGGTCTAGTGTGAAACGAATCAGGTCTTACCTATTGTCTAGTGTGAAACGAATCAGGTCTTACTTATTGTCGAGTGTGAAACGAATCAGGTCTTACTTATTATCTAGTGCGAAACGAATCAGGTCTTACCTATTGTCTAGTGCCAAACGAATCAGGTCTTACCTATTGTCTAGTGTGAAATGAATCAGGTCTTACCTATTGTCTATTGCCAAATGAATCAGGTCTTACCTATGGTCAAGTTCCAAAGTAATCAGGTCTTACTTATTGTATAGCGTGAAACGAATCAGGTCTTACCTATGGTCTAGTGTGAAATGAATCAGGTCTTACTTATTGTGTCGTGTGAAATGAATCAGGTCTTACCTATGGTCTAGTGGGAAACAAATCAGGTCTTACCTATTGTCTCGTGCCAAACGAATCAGGTCTTACCTATTGTCTAGTGTGAAATGAATCAGGTCTTACCTATTGTCTAGTGTGAAATGAATCATGTCTTACCTATTGGTCTAGTGTGAAATGAATCAGGTCTTACCTATTGTCTAGTGTGAAATGAATCAGGTCTTACCTATGGTCTAGTGTGAAATGAATCAGGTCTTACCTTTGGTCTAGTGGGAAACGAATCAGGTCTTACCTATTGTCTAGTGCCAAACGAATCAGGTCTTACTTATTGTCTAGTGTGAAATGAATCAGGTCTTACCTATGGTCTAGTGTGAAATGAATCAGGTCTTACCTTTGGTCTAGTGTGAAATGAATCAGGTCTTACCTATTGTCTTGTGTGAAACGAATCAGGTCTTACCTATGGTCTAGTGTGAAATGAATCAGGTCTTACCTATGGTCTAGTGTGAAACGAATCAGGTCTTACCTATTGTCTAGTGTGAAACGAATCAGGTCTTACCTATTGTCTAGTGCCAAACGAATCAGGTCTTACCTATTGTCTAGTGTGAAATGAATCAGGTCTTACCTATTGTCTAGTGTGAAATGAATCAGGTCTTACCTATGGTCTAGTGTGAAATGTAATCAGGTCTTACCTATTGTCTAGTAGTGAAATGAATCAGGTCTTACCTATTGTCTAGTGTGAAATGAATCAGGTCTTACATATTGTCTAGTGTGAAATGAATCAGGTCTTACCTATGGTCTAGTGGGAAACGAATCAGGTCTTACCTATTGTCTCGTGCCAAACGAATCAGGTCTTACCTATTGTCTAGTGTGAAATGAATCAGGTCTTACCTTTGGTCTAGTGTGAAACGAATCACGTCTTACCTTTGGTCTAGTGTGAAATGAATCAGGTCTTACCTATTGTCTAGTGTGAAATGAATCAGGTCTTACTTATTGTCTAGTGTGAAATGAATCAGGTCTTACCTATGGTCTAGTGTGAAATGAATCAGGTCTTACCTATGGTCTAGTGTGAAACGAATCAGGTCTTACCTATGGTCAAGTGCCAAAGTAATCAGGTCTTACTTATTGTGTAGTGTGAAATGAATCAGGTCTTACCTATTGTCTAGTGTGAAACGAATCAGGTCTTACCTATGGTCTAGTGTGAAATGAATCAGGTCTTACCTATTGTCTAGTGTGAAATGAATCAGGTCTTACCTATGGTCTAGTGTGAAACGAATCAGGTCTTACCTATTGTCTAGTGTGAAATGAATCAGGTCTTACCTATGGTCTGGTGTGAAATGAATCAGGTTTACCTATTGTCTAGTGCCAAACGAATCGGGTCTTACCTATGGTCTAGTGTGAAATGAATCAGGTCTTACCTATGGTCTAGTGTGAAACGAATCAGGTCTTACCTATTGTCTAGTGTGAAATGAATCAGGTCTTACCTATGGTCTAGTGTGAAACGAATCAGGTCTTACCTATTGTCTCGTGCCAAACGAATCAGGTCTTACCTATTGTCTAGTGTGAAATGAATCAGGTCTTACCTATGGTCTAGTGTGAAACGTAATCAGGTCTTACTTATTGTCTAGTGTGAAACGAATCAGGTCTTACCTATGGTCTAGTGTGAAATGAATCAGGTCTTACCTATTGTCTAGTGTGAAACGAATCAGGTCTTACCTATGGTCTAGTGTGAAACGAATCAGGTCTTACCTATTGTCTAGTGCCAAACGAATCAGGTCTTACTTATTGTCTAGTGTGAAATGAATCAGGTCTTACCTATTGTCTAGTGTGAAATGAATCAGGTCTTACCTATTGTCTAGTGTGAAATGAATCAGGTCTTACCTATTGTCTAGTGTGAAATGAATCAGGTCTTACCTATTGTCTAGTGTGAAATGAATCAGGTCTTACCTATGGTCTAGTGTGAAATGAATCAGGTCTTACCTATGGTCTAGTGTGAAACGAATCAGGTCTTACCTATGGTCTAGTGCCAAACGAATCAGGTCTTACCTATTGTCTAGTGTGAAATGAATCAGGTCTTACCTATTGTCTAGTGTGAAACGAATCAGGTCTTACCTATTGTCTAATGTGAAAGGAATCAGTTCTTACCTATTGTCTAGTGTGAAATGAATCAGGTCTTACCTATTGTCTAGTGTGAAATGAATCAGGTCTTACCTATTGTCTAGTGCCAAACGAATCAGGTCTTACCTATTGTCTAGTGCCAAACGAATCAGGTCTTACCTATTGTCTAGTGCCAAACGAATCAGGTCTTACCTATTGTCTAGTGCGCAAACGAATCAGGTCTTACCTATTGTCTAGTGCGAAACGAATCAGGTCTTACCTATTGTCTAGTGTGAAACGAATCAGGTCTTACCTATTGTCTAGTGTGAAATGAATCAGGTCTTACCTATGGTCTAGTGTGAAATGAATCAGGTCTTACCTATTGTCTAGTGTGAAATGAATCAGGTCTTACCTATTGTCTAGTGCCAAACGAATCAGGTCTTACCTATTGTCTAGTGTCCAAATGAATCAGGTCTTACCTATTGTCTAGTGTGAAATGAATCAGGTCTTACCTATTGTCTAGTGTGAAATGAATCAGGTCTTACCTATGGTCTAGTGTGAAATGAATCAGGTCTTACCTATGGTCTAGTGTGAAATGAATCAGGTCTTACCTATTGTCTAGTGTGAAACGAATCAGGTCTTACCTATGGTCTAGTGTGAAACGAATCAGGTCTTACCTATTGTCTAGTGTGAAATGAATCAGGTCTTACCTATGGTCTAGTGGGAAACAAATCAGGTCTTACCTATTGTCTCGTGCCAAACGAATCAGGTCTTACCTATTGTCTAGTGTGAAATGAATCAGGTCTTACCTATGGTCAAGTGCCAAAGTAATCAGGTCTTACTTATTGTATAGCGTGAAACGAATCAGGTCTTACCTATGGTCTAGTGTGAAATGAATCAGGTCTTACTTATTGTGTCGTGTGAAATGAATCAGGTCTTACCTTTGGTCTAGTGGGAAACAAATCAGGTCTTACCTATTGTCTCGTGCCAAACGAATCAGGTCTTACCTATTGTCTAGTGTGAAATGAATCAGGTCTTACCTATGGTCTAGTGTGAAATGAATCAGGTCTTACCTATTGTCTAGTGTGAAATGAATCAGGTCCTAGCTATGGTCTAGTGTGAAATGAATCAGGTCTTACCTATTGTCTAGTGTGAAATGAATCAGGTCCTAGCTATGGTGTAGTGTGAAATTTATCAGGTCTTACCTATGGTCTCGTGTGAAACTAATCAGGTCTTACCTATGGTCTAGTGCCAAACGAATCAGGTCTTACCTATTGTCTAGTGTGAAATGAATCAGGTCTTACTTACTGTCTAGTTTGAAACGAATCAGGTCTTACTTATTGTGTCGTGGGAAAGGAATCAGGTCTTACCTATTGTCTCGTGTGAAATGAATCAGCTCTTACCTTTGGTCTAGTGTGAAATGAATCAATTCTTACCCATTGTCTAGTGCCAAACGAATCAGGTCTTACCTATTGTCTAGTGCCAAACGAATCAGGTCTTACCTATTGTCTAGTGCCAAACGAGTCAGGTCTTACCTATTGTCTAGTGCCAAACGAATCAGGTCTTACCTATTGTCTAGTGCCAAACGAATCAGGTCTTACCTATTGTCTAGTGCCAAACGAATCAGGTCTTACCTATTGTCTAGTGTGAAATGAATCAGGTCTTACCTATGGTCTAGTGTGAAATTAATCAGGTCTTACCTATTGTCTAGTGTGAAATGAATCAGGTCTTACCTATTGTCTAGTGCCAAACGAATCAGGTCTTACCTATTGTCTAGTTCCAAATGAATCAGGTCTTACCTATTGTCTAGTGTGAAATGAATCAGGTCTTACCTATTGTCTAGTGTGAAATGAATCAGGTCTTACCTATGGTCTAGTGTGAAATGAATCAGGTCTTACCTATGGTCTAGTGTGAAATGAATCATGTCTTACCTATTGTCTAGTGCCAAACGAATCAGGTCTTACCAATGGTCTAGTGTGAAATGAATCAGGTCTTACCTTATTGTCTATTGTGAAACGAATCATGTCTTACCTATTGTCTAGTGTGAAACGAATCAGGTCTTACCTATTGTCTAGTGTGAAACGAATCAGGTCTTACTTATTGTCTAGTGTGAAATGAATCAGGTCTTACCTATTGTCTAGTGTGAAACAAATCAGGTCTTACCTATTGTCTAGTGTGAAATGAATCAGGTCTTACCTATTGTCTAGTGTGAAACGAATCAGGTCTTACCTATTGTCTAGTGCCAAACGAATCAGGTCTTACCTATTGTCTAGTGCCAAACGAATCAGGTCTTACCTATTGTCTAGTGTGAAATGAATCAGGTCTTACCTATTGTCTAGTGTGAAATGAATCAGGTCTTACCTATTGTCTAGTGTGAAATGAACCAGGTCTTACCTATGGTCTAGTGTGAAACTAATCAGGTCTTACCTATGGTCTTGTGTGAAACGAATCAGGTCTTACCTATGGTCTAGTGTGAAATGAATCAGGTCTTACCTATTGTCTAGTGTGAAACGAACCAGGTCTTACCTATGGTCTGGTGTGAAATGAATCAGGTCTTACTTATTGCCTAGTGCGAAACGAATCAGGTCTTACCTATTGTCTAGTGTGAAACGAATCAGGTCTTACCTATTGTCTAGTGTGAAACGAATCAGGTCTTACCTATGGTCTAGTGTGAAACTGAATCAGGTCTTACCTATTGTCTAGTGTGAAATGAATCAGGTCTTACCTATTGTCTTGTGTGAAACGAATCAGGTCTTACCTATGGTCTAGTGTGAAACGAATCACGTCTTACCTTTGGTCTAGTGTGAAATGAATCAGGTCTTACCTATTGTCTAGTGCCAAACGAATCAGGTCTTACCTATTGTCTAGTGCCAAACGAATCAGGTCTTACCTATTGTCTAGTGTGAAATGAATCAGGTCTTACTTATTGTCTAGTTTGAAACGAATCAGGTCTTACTTATTGTGTCGTGGGAAAGGAATCAGGTCTTACCTATTGTCTAGTGTGAAATGAATCAGGTCTTACCTATGGTCTCGTGTGAAATGAATCAGGTCTTACCTATTGTCTAGTGCCAAACGAATCAGGTCTTACCAATGGTCTAGTGTGAAATGAATCAGGTCTTACCTATTGTCTAGTGCCAAACGAATCAGGTCTTACTTATGGTCTAGTGTGAAACAAATCAGGTCTTACCTATGGTCTAGTGTGAAACGAATCAGGTCTTACCTATTGTCTAGTGTGAAACGAATCAGGTCCTACCTACTGTCTAGTGTGAAACGAATCAGGTCTTACTTATTGTCAAGTGTGAAATGAATCAGGTCTTACCTATTGTCTAGTGTGAAACGAACCAGGTCTTACCTATTGTCTAGTGTGAAATGAATCAGGTCTTACTTACTGTCTAGTTTGAAACGAATCAGGTCTTACTTATTGTGTCGTGGGAAAGGAATCAGGTCTTACCTATTGTCTAGTGTGAAATGAATCAGGTCTTATCTATTGTCTAGTGTGAAACGAACCAGGTCTTACCTATGGTCTAGTGTGAAACTAATCAAGTAGTACCTATGGTCTAGTGTGAAATGAATCAGGTCTTACCTATTGTCTCGTGCCAAACGAATCAGGTCTTACCTATGGTCTAGTGTGAAATGAATCAGGTCTTACCTATGGTCTAGTGTGAAATGAATCAGGTCTTACCTATTGTCTAGTGCCAAACGAATCAGGTCTTACCTATTGTCTAGTTCCAAACGAATCAGGTCTTACTTATTGTCTAGTGTGAAATGAATCAGGTCTTACTTACTGTCTAGTTTGAAACGAATCAGGTCTTACTTATTGTGTCGAGGGAAAGGAATCAGGTCTTACCTATTGTCTAGTGTGAAATGAATCAGGTCTTACCTATTGTCTAGTGTGAAATGAATCAGGTCTTACCTATTGTCTAGTGCCAAACGAATCAGGTCTTACCAATGGTCTAGTGTGAAATGAATCAGGTCTTACCTATTGTCTAGTGCCAAACGAATCAGGTCTTACCTTATTGTCTATTGTGAAACGAATCATGTCTTACTTATTATCTAGTGTGAAACAAATCAGGTCTTACCTATGGTCTAGTGTGAAATGAATCAGGTCTTACCTATTGTCTAGTGTGAAACGAATCAGGTCTTACCCATTGTCTAGTGCCAAACGAATCAGGTCTTACTTATTGTCTAGTGTGAAACGAATCAGGTCCTACCTACTGTCTAGTGTGAAACGAATCAGGTCTTACTTATTGTCAAGTGTGAAATGAATCAGGTCTTACCTATTGTCTAGTGTGAAACGAATCAGGTCTTACCTATTGTCTAGTGTGAAATGAATCAGGTCTTACCTATTGTCTAGTGTGAAATGAATCAGGTCTTACCTATTGTCTAGTGCCAAACGAATCAGGTCTTACCTATGGTCTAGTGTGAAACGAATCAGGTCTTACCTATTGTCTAGTGTAAAATGAATCAGGTCTTACCTATTGTCTAGTGAGAAATGAATCAGGTCTTACCTATTGTCTAGTGTGAAACGAATCAGGTCTTACCTATTGTCTAGTGTGAAATGAATCAGGTCTTACCTATTGTCTAGTGTGAAATGAATCAGGTCTTACCTATTGTCTAGTGTGAAACGAATCAGGTCTTACCTATGGTCTAGTGTGAAATGAATCAGGTCTTACCTATGGTCTAGTGGGAAACAAATCAGGTCTTACCTATTGTCTAGTGTGAAATGAATCAGGTCTTACCTATTGTCTAGTGTGAAACGAATCAGGTGTTAGCTATTGCATAGTGTGAGACGAATCAGGTCTTACCTATTGTCTAGTGTGAAATGAATCAGGTCTTACCTATTGTCTAGTGCCAAACAAATCAGGTCTTACCTATGGTCTAGTGTAAAACGAACCAGGTCTTACCTATGGTCTAGTGTGAAATGAATCAGGTCTTACCTATTGTCTAGTGTGAAATGAATCAGGTCTTACTTACTGTCTAGTTTGAAACGAATCAGGTCTTACCTATTGTGTAGTGGGAAAGGAATCAGGTCTTACCTATGGTCTCGTAGCCAAAGTGAATCGAGGTCTTACCTATTGTCTAATTGCGAAACGAATCAGGTCTTACCTATTGTCTAGTGCCAAACGAGTCAGGTCTTACCTATTGTCTAGTGCCAAACGAATCAGGTCTTACCTATTGTCTAGTGCAAAACGAATCAGGTCTTACCTATTGTCTAGTGCCAAACGAATCAGGTCTTACCTATTGTCTAGTGTGAAATGAATCAGGTCTTACCTATGGTCTAGTGTGAAATTAATCAGGTCTTACCTATTGTCTAGTGTGAAATGAATCAGGTCTTACCTATTGTCTAGTGCCAAACGAATCAGGTCTTACCTATTGTCAAGTGCCAAACGAATCAGGTCTTACTTACTGTCTAGTTTGAAACGAATCAGGTCTTACTTATTGTGTCGTGGGAAAGGAATCAGGTCTTACTTATTGTGTCGTGGGAAAGGAATCAGATCTTACCTATTGTCTAGTGTGAAACGAACCAGGTCTTACCTATGGTCTAGTGTGAAATGAATCAGGTCTTACCTATGGTCTCGTGTGAAACAAACCTGGTCTTACCTATGGTCTAGTGTGAAATGAATCAGGTCTTACCTATGGTCTCGTGTGAAACAAACCAGGTCTTACCTATGGTCTAGTGTGAAATGAATCAGGTCTTACCTATGGTCTCGTGTGAAACAAACCAGGTCTTACCTATGGTCTAGTGTGAAATGAATCAGGTCTTACCTATGGTCTCGTGTGAAACGAATCAGGTCTTACTTATTGCCTAGTGCGAAACGAATCAGGTCTTACCTATTGTCTAGTGTGAAACGAATCAGGTCTTACCTATGGTCTAGTGTGAAATGAATCAGGTCTTACTTACTGTCTAGCTTGAAACGAATCAGGTCTTACTTATTGTGTCGTGGGAAAGGAATCAGGTCTTACCTATTGTCTAGTGTGAAATGAATCAGGTCTTATCTATTGTCTAGTGTGAAATGAATCAGGTCTTACCTATTGTCTAGTGTGAAACGAATCAGGTCTTACCTATTGTCTAGTGTGAAATGAATCAGGTCTTACCTATTGTCTAGTGTGAAACGAATCAGGTCTTACCTATTGTCTAGTGTGCAAACGAATCAGGTCTTACCTATGGTCTAGTGTGAAATGAATCAGGTCTTACCTATGGTCTAGTGTGAAATGAATCAGGTCTTACCTATTGTCTAGTGTGAAACGAATCAGGTCTTACCTATTGTCTAGTGTGAAATGAATCAGGTCTTACCTATTGTCTAGTGCCAAACAAATCAGGTCTTACCTATGGTCTAGTGTGAAACGAATCAGGTCTTACCTATGGTCTAGTGTGAAATGAATCAGGTCTTACCTATTGTCTAGTGCCAAACGAATCAGGTCTTACCTATTGTCTAGTGTGAAATGAATCAGGTCTTACCTATTGTCTAGTGTGAAATGAATCAGGTCTTACCTATGGTCTAGTGTGAACTTTATCAGGTCTTACCTATGGTCTCGTGTGAAACGAATCAGGTCTTACCTATGGTCTAGTGCCAAAGTAATCAGGTCTTATCTATTGTCTAGTGTGAAATGAATCAGGTCTTACCTATGGTCTAATGTGAAATGAATCAGGTCTTACCTATTGTCTAGTGCCAAACGAATCAGGTCTTACCTATTGTCTAGTGTGAAATGAATCAGGTCTTACCTATTGTCTAGTGTGAAATGAATCAGGTCTTACCTATGGTCTAGTGTGAAATGAATCAGGTCTTACCTATGGTCTAGTGTGAAATGAATCAGGTCTTACCTATTGTCTAGTGCCAAACGAATCAGGTCTTACCTATGGTCTAGTGTGAAATGAATCAGGTCTTACCTATGGTCTAGTGTGAAATGAATCAGGTCTTACCTATGGTCTAGTGTGAAACGAATCAGGTCTTACCTATTGTCTAGCTGTGAAATGAATCAGGTCTTACCTATTGTCTAGTGTGAAACGAATCAGGTCTTACCTATGGTCTTGTAAATGAATCAGGTCTTCCTATTGTCTAGTGTGAAATGAATCAGGTCTTCTAGTGTGAAATGAATCAGGTCTTACCTATTGTCTAGTGTGAAATGAATCAGGTCTTACCTATTGTCTAGTGTGAAATGAATCAGGTCTTACCTATTGTCTAGTGTAAAATGAATCAGGTCTTACCTATTGTCTATGTGAAATGAATCAGGTCTTACCTATGGTCTAGTGAGAAATGAATCAGGGTCTTACCTATGGTCTTGTGTGAAATGAATCAGGTCTTACCTATGGTCTAGTGTGAAATGAATCAGGTCTTACCCATTGTCTAGTGTGAAATGAATCAGGTCTTACCATTGTCTAGTGTGAAAATGAATCAGGTCTTACCTATTGTCTAGTGTAAAATGAATCAGGTCTTACCTATTGTCTAGTGTGAAATGAATCAGGTCTTACCTTTGGTCTAGTGAGAAATGAATCAGGTCTTACATATGGTCTTGTGTGAAATGAATAAGGTCTTACCTATAGTCTAGTGCCAAACGAATCAGGTCTTACCTATGGTCTGAAGTGACAAATGAATCAGGTCTTACCTATTGTCTAGTGTGAAATGAATCAGGTCTTACCTATGGTCTAGTGAGAAATGAATCAGGTCTTACCTATGGTCTTGTGTGAAATGAATCAGGTCTTACCTATTGGTCTAGTGAGTGACAAATGAATCAGGTCTTACCTATGGTCTTGTGTGAAATGAATCAGGTCTTCCTATGGTCTAGTGTGAAATGAATCAGGTCTTACCTATTGTCTAGTGTGAAATGAATCAGGTCTTACCTATTGTCTAGTGTGAAATGAACCAGGTCTTACCTATTGTCTAGTGTGAAATGAATCAGGTCTTACCTATGGTCTAGTGTGAAATGAATCAGGTCTTACCTATGGTCTAGTGTGAAATGAATCAGGTCTTACCTATTGTCTAGTGCCAAATGAATCAGGTCTTACCTATTGGTCTAGTGTGAAATGAATCAGGTCTTACCTATTGTCTAGTGTAAAATGAATCAGGTCTTACCTATTGTCTAGTGTAAAATGAATCAGGTCTTACCTATTGTCTAGTGAGAAATGAATCAGGTCTTACCTATTGTCTAGTGTGAAATGAATCAGGGCTTGCCTATGGTCTAGTGAGAAATGAATCAGGTCTTACCTATGGTCTTGTGTGAAATGAATCAGGTCTTCCCTATGGTCTAGTGTGAAATGAATCAGGTCTTACCTATTGTCTAGTGTGAAATGAATCAGGTCTTACCTATTGTCTAGTGTGAAATGAATCAGGTCTTACCTATTGTCTAGTGTAAAATGAATCAGGTCTTACCTATTGTCTAGTGTGAAATGAATCAGGTCTTACCTATGGTCTAGTGAGAAATGAATCAGGTCTTACCTATGGTCTTGTGTGAAATGAATCAGTCTTACCTATTGTCTAGTGTGAAATGAATCAGGTCTTACCTATTGTCTAGTGTGAAATGAATCAGGTCTTACCTATTGTCTAGTGTGAAATGAATCAGGTCTTACCTATTGTCTTAGTAGTGTGAATGAATCAGGTCTTACCTATGGTCTAGTGTGAAATGAATCAGTCCTTACCTATGGTCTAGAGTGTGAAAATGAATCAGGTCTTACCTATTGTCTAGTGCCAAATGAATCAGGTCTTACCTATTGGTCTAGTGTGGAATGAATCAGGTCTTACCTATTGTCTAGTGTAAAGAATCAGGTCTTACTCATTGTTCAGGTAAAATGAATCAGGTCTTACCTATTGTCTAGTGAGAAATGAACTAGTCTCATCTATGGTCTAGTGCGAAATGAATCAGGTCTTACCTATGGTCTAGTGTGAAATGAATCAGGTCTTACCTATTGTCTAGTGTGAAATGAATCAGGTCTTACCTATTGTCTAGTGTGAAATGAATCAGGTCTTACCTATTGTCTAGTGTGAAATGAATCAGGTCTTACCTATTGTCTAGTGTGAAATGAATCAGGTCTTACCTATTGTCTAGTGTGAAATGAATCAGGTCTTACCTATGGTCTAGTGTGAAATGAATCAGGTCTTACCTATTGTCTAGTGTGAAACGAATCAGGTCTTACCTATGGTCTAGTGTGAAATGAATCAGGTCTTACCTATGGTCTTGTGTGAAATGAATCAGGTCTTACCTATGGTCTAGTGTGAAATGAATCAGGTCTTACCTATGGTCTTAGTGTGAAACGAATCAGGTCTTACCTATGGTCTAGTGTGAAATGAATCAGGTCTTACCTATGGTCTAGTGTGAAATGAATCAGGTCTTACCTATTGTCTAGTGTGAAATGAATCAGGTCTTACCTATTGTCTAGTGTGAAATGAATCAGGTCTTACCTATTGTCTAGTGTGAAATGAATCAGGTCTTACCTATGGTCTAGTGTGAAACGAATCAGGTCTTACCTATGGTCTAGTGTGAAACGAATCACGTCTTACCTTTGGTCTAGTGTGAAATGAATCAGGTCTTACCTATTGTCTAGTGCCAAACGAATCAGGTCTTACTTATTGTCTAGTGTGAAATGAATCAGGTCTTACCTATGGTCTAGTGTGAAATGAATCAGGTCTTACCTATTGTCTAGTGTGAAATGAATCAGGTCTTACCTATTGGTCTAGTGTGAAATGAATCAGGTCTTACCTTTGGTCTAGTGTGAAATGAATCAGGTCTTACCTATTGTCTAGTGCCAAACGAATCAGGTCTTACTTATTGTCTAGTGTGAAATGAATCAGGTCTTACCTATGGTCTAGTGTGAAATGAATCAGGTCTTACCTTTGGTCTAGTGTGAAATGAATCAGGTCTTACCTATTGTCTAGTGTGAAACGAATCAGGTCTTACCTATGGTCTAGTGTGAAATGAATCACGTCTTACCTTTGGTCTAGTGTGAAATGAATCAGGTCTTACCTATGGTCTAGTGTGAAACGAATCAGGTCTTACCTATTGTCTAGCTGTGAAATGAATCAGGTCTTACCTATGGTCTAGTGTGAAACGAATCAGGTCTTACCTATTGTCTAGTGTGAAACGAATCAGGTCTTACCTATTGTCTAGTGTGAAACGAATCAGGTCTTACTTATTGTCTAGTGTGAAACGAATCAGGTCTTACCTATTGTCTAGTGTGAAATGAATCAGGTCTTACCTATTGTCTAGTGTGAAATGAATCAGGTCTTACCTATTGTCTAGTGGGAAATGAATCAGGTCTTACCTATTGTCTAGTGTGAAATGAATCAGGTCTTACCTATTGTCTAGTGTGAAATGAATCAGGTCTTACCTATTGTCTAGTGTGAAATGAATCAGGTCTTACCTATGGTCTAGTGAGAAATGAATCAGGTCTTACCTATGGTCTAGTGTGAAATGAATCAGGTCTTACCTATTGTCTAGTGTGAAATGAATCAGGTCTTACCTATTGTCTAGTGTGAAATGAATCAGGTCTTACCTATTGTCTAGTGTGAAATGAATCAGGTCTTACCTATTGTCTAGTGTAAAATGAATCAGGTCTTACCTATTGTCTAGTGTGAAATGAATCAGGTCTTACCTATGGTCTAGTGAGAAATGAATCAGGTCTTACCTATGGTCTTGTGTGAAATGAATCAGGTCTTACCTATTGTCTAGTGTGAAATGAATCAGGTCTTACCTATTGTCTAGTGTGAAATGAATCAGGTCTTACCTATTGTCTAGTGTGAAATGAATCAGGTCTTACCTATTGTCTAGTGTAAAATGAATCAGGTCTTACCTATTGTCTAGTGTGAAATGAATCAGGTCTTACCTATGGTCTAGTGAGAAATGAATCAGGTCTTACCTATGGTCTTGTGTGAAATGAATCAGGTCTTACCTATTGTCTAGTGCCAAACGAATCAGGTCTTACCTATGGTCTAGTGACAAATGAATCAGGTCTTACCTATGGTCTTGTGTGAAATGAATCAGGTCTTACCTATGGTCTAGTGTGAAATGAATCAGGTCTTACCTATTGTCTAGTGTGAAATGAATCAGGTCTTACCTATTGTCTAGTGTAAAATGAATCAGGTCTTACCTATTGTCTAGTGTGAAATGAATCAGGTCTTACCTATGGTCTAGTGAGAAATGAATCAGGTCTTACCTATGGTCTAGTGTGAAACGAATCAGGTCTTACCTATTGTCTAGTGTGAAATGAATCAGGTCTTACCTATTGTCTAGTGTGAAATGAATCAGGTCTTACCTATTGTCTAGTGTGAAATGAATCAGGTCTTACCTATTGTCTAGTGTAAAATGAATCAGGTCTTACCTATTGTCTAGTGTGAAATGAATCATGTCTTACCTATGGTTCTAGTGTGAAATGAATCAGGTCTTACCTATGGTCTGGTGTGAAATGAATCAGGTTTACCTATTGTCTAGTGCCAAACGAATCAGGTCTTACCTATGGTCTAGTGTGAAATGAATCAGGTCTTACCTATGGTCTAGTGTGAAATGAATCAGGTCTTACCTATTGTCTAGTGTGAAATGAATCAGGTCTTACCTATGGTCTAGTGTGAAATGAATCAGGTCTTACCTATTGTCTAGTGTGAAATGAATCAGGTCTTACCTATTGTCTAGTGTGAAATGAATCAGGTCTTACCTATTGGTCTAGTGTGAAATGAATCAGGTCTTACCTATGGTCTAGTGTGAAATGAATCAGGTCTTACCTATTGTCTAGTGCGAAATGAATCAGGTCTTACCTATTGGTCTAGTGTGAAATGAATCAGGTCTTACCTATTGTCTAGTGTGAAATGAATCAGGTCTTACCTATTGTCTAGTGTGAAATGAATCAGGTCTTACCTATTGTCTAGTGTGAAATGAATCAGGTCTTACCTATTGTCTAGTGTGAAATGAATCAGGTCTTACCTATGGTCTAGTGTGAAATGAATCAGGTCTTACCTATGGTCTTGTGTGAAATGAATCAGGTCTTACCTATGGTCTAGTGTGAAATGAATCAGGTCTTACCTATTGTCTAGTGTGAAATGAATCAGGTCTTACCTATTGTCTAGTGTGAAATGAATCAGGTCTTACCTATTGTCTAGTGTGAAATGAATCAGGTCTTACCTATTGTCTAGTGTGAAATGAATCAGGTCTTACCTATGGTCTAGTGTGAAATGAATCAGGTCTTACCTATTGTCTAGTGTGAAATGAATCAGGTCTTACCTATTGTCTAGTGTGAAATGAATCAGGTCTTACCTATTGTCTAGTGTGAAATGAATCAGGTCTTACCTATTGTCTAGTGTAAAATGAATCAGGTCTTACCTATTGTCTAGTGTGAAATGAATCAGGTCTTACCTATGGTCTAGTGAGAAATGAATCAGGTCTTACCTATGGTCTTGTGTGAAATGAATCAGGTCTTACCTATTGTCTAGTGCCAAACGAATCAGGTCTTACCTATGGTCTAGTGACAAATGAATCAGGTCTTACCTATGGTCTTGTGTGAAATGAATCAGGTCTTACCTATGGTCTAGTGAGAAATGAATCAGGTCTTACCTATGGTCTTGTGTGAAATGAATCAGGTCTTACCTATGGTCTAGTGAGAAATGAATCAGGTCTTGCCTATGGTCTAGTGAGAAATGAATCAGGTCTTACCTATGGTCTAGTGTGAAATGAATCAGGTCTTACCTATTGTCTAGTGCCAAACGAATCAGGTCTTACCTATTGTCTAGTGTGAAATGAACCAGGTCTTACCTATTGTCTAGTGTGAAATGAATCAGGTCTTACCTATGGTCTAGTGTGAAATGAATCAGGTCTTACCTATGGTCTAGTGTGAAATGAATCAGGTCTTACCTATTGTCTAGTGCCAAATGAATCAGGTCTTACCTATTGGTCTAGTGTGAAATGAATCAGGTCTTACCTATGGTCTAGTGTGAAATGAATCAGTTCTTACCTATGGTCTTGTGTGAAACGAATCAGGTCTTAGATATTGTCTGCTGTGAAATGAATCAGGTCTTACCTATGGTCTAGTGTGAAACTAATCAGGTCTTACTTATTGTCGAGTGTGAAACGAATCATGTCTTACTTATTATCTAGTGTGAAACAAATCAGGTCTTACTTATTATCTAGTGCGAAACGAATCAGGTCTTACCTATGGTCTAGTGTGAAATGAATCAGGTCTTACCTATTGTCTAGTGTGAAATGAATCAGGTCTTACCTATTGTCTAGTGCCAAACGAATCAGGTCTTACCTATGGTCTAGTGTGAAATGAATCAGTCTGGTCTAGTGTGAAACGAATCAGGTCTTACCTATTGTCTAGTGTGAAACGAATCAGGTCTTACCTATTGTCTAGTGTGAAATGAATCAGGTCTTACCTATTGTCTAGTGTGAAATGAATCAGGTCTTACCTATTGTCTAGTGTGAAATGAATCAGGTCTTACCTATTGTCTAGTGAGAAATGAATCAGGTCTTACCTATTGTCTAGTGTGAAATGAATCAGGTCTTGCCTATGGTCTAGTGAGAAATGAATCAGGTCTTACCTATGGTCTAGTGTGAAATGAATCAGGTCTTACCTATGGTCTAGTGTGAAATGCAATCAGGTCTTACCTATTGTCTAGTGTGAAATGAATCAGGTCTTACCTATTGTCTAGTGTGAAATGAATCAGGTCTTACCTATGGTCTAGTGTGAAATGAATCAGGTCTTACCTGTGGTCTAGTGTGAAATGAATCAGGTCTTACCTATGGTCTAGTGTGAAATGAATCAGGTCTTACCTATGGTCTTGTGTGAAACGAATCAGGTCTTACCTATTGTCTAGTGCCAAACGAATCAGGTCTTACCTATTGTCTAGTGTGAAATGAATCAGGTCTTACCTATGGTCTTGTGTGAAATGAATCAGGTCTTTTACCTATGGTCTAGTGA
>NW_027012604.1:0-18870 GCF_036934945.1 Oncorhynchus masou masou
GTAGTCATGGCTCCTGCTCCAGAGTCAATCCATCCATACTAGTACAAGTCATGTTTCCAGAGTCTATACATCGATACTCGTTGTAGTCATGGCTCCTACTCCAGAGTCTATACATCCATACTAGTAGTAGTGATGGCCCCAGAGTCTATACATCCATACTAGTAGTAGTCATGTTTCCAGAGTCTATACATCCATACTAGTAGTAGTCAAGTTTCCAGAGTCTATACATCAATACTGGTAGTAGTCATGGCTCCAGAGTCTACACATCCATACTGGTAGTAGTCATGGCTCCAGAGTCTATACATCCATACTGGTAGTAGTCATGGCTCCAGAGTATAAACATCAATACTGGTAGTAGTCATGGCTCCAGAGTCTACACATCCATACTGGTAGTAGTCGTGGCTCCAGAGTCTATACATCCATACTGGTAGTAGTCATGGCTCCTGCTCCAGAGTCTATACATCCATACTAGTAGTAGTCATGGCCCCAGAGCCTATACATCTATACTAGTAGTAGTCATGTTTCCAGAGTCTATACATCCATACTAGTAGTAGTCATGGCTCCAGAGTCTACACATCCATGCTAGTAGTAGTCATGGCTCCTGCTCCAGAGTCTATACATCCATACTAGTAGTAGTCATGGCTCCAAAAGTCTATACATCCATACTAGTACTAGTCATGTTTCCAGAGTCTATACATCCATACTCGTTGTAGTCATGGCTCCTACTCCAGAGTCTATACATCCATACTAGTAGTAGTGATGGCCACAGAGTCTATACATCCAAACTTGTAGTAGTCATGTTTCCAGAGTCTATACATCCATACTAGTAGTAGTCAAGTTTCCAGAGTCTATACATCCATACGGGTAGTAGTCATGGTTCTAGAGTCTATACATCCATACTAGTAGTAGTAATGGCTCCTGCTCCAGAGTCTATACATCCATGCTAGTAGTAGTCATGGTTCCAGAGTCTATACATCCATGCTAGTAGTAGTCATAGCCCCAGAGCCTACACATCTATACTAGTAGTAGTCATGGTTCCAGAGTATATAAACCTTACTAGTTGTAGTCATGGTTCCTGCTCCAGAGTCTATACATCCATACTAGTAGTAGTCATGGTTCCAGAGTCTATACATCCATACGAGTAGAAGTCATGGCTCCAGAGTCTATAAATCCATGCTAATATTAGTCATGGCTCCTGCTCTATAGTCTATACATTCATACAAGTCGTAGTCATGGTTCCAGAGTCTATACATCCATACTAGTAGTAGTCATGTTTCGTGAGTCTATACATCCATACTAGTAGTAGTCATGGTTCCAGAGTCTATAAATCCATGCTAATATTAGTCATGGCTCCTGCTCTATAGTCTATACATTCATACAAGTCGTAGTCATGGTTCCAGAGTCTATACATCAATACTAGTAGTAGTCATGTTTCGTGAGTCTATACATCCATCTAGTACTAGTCATGGTTCCAGAATCTATACATCCATACTGGTATTAGTTATGGCTCCAGAGTCTATACATCCACACTCGTAGTAGTCATGGCTCCAGAGTCTATACATCCATACGAGTACTAGTCATGTTTCCAGAGTCTATACATCCATACTAGTAGTAGTTTCATGTTTCCATAGTCTATACATCCATTCTAGTAGTATTCATGGTTCCAGAGTCTATACATCCATACTAGTACTAGTCATGTTTCCAGAGTCTATACATCGATACTCGTTGTAGTCATGGCTCCTACTCCAGAGTCTATACATCCATACTAGTACTAGTCATGTTTCCAGAGTCTATACATCGATACTCGTTGTAGTCATGGCTCCTACTCCAGAGTCTATACATCCATACTAGTAGTAGTCATGTTTCCAGAGTCTATACATCCATACTAGTAGTAGTCATGTTTCCAGAGTCTATACATCCATACTAGTAGTAGTCAAGTTTCCAGAGTCTATACATCCGTACGAGTAGTAGTCATGGTTCTAGAGTCTATACATCCATACTAGTAGTAGTCATGGCTCCTGCTCCAGAGTCTATACATCCATGCTGGTAGTAGTCATGGCTCCAGAGTATAAACATCAATACTGGTAGTAGTCATGGCTCCAGAGTCTACACATCCATACTGGTAGTAGTCATGGCTCCAGAGTCTATACATCCATACTGGTAGTAGTCATGGCTCCTGCTCCAGAGTCTATACATCCATACTAGTAGTAGTCATGGCCCCAGAGCCTATACATCTATACTAGTAGTAGTCATGGTTCCAGAGTCTAAACATCTATACTAGTAGTAGTCATGTTTCCAGAGTCTATACATCCATACTAGTAGTAGTCATGGCTCCTGCTCCAGAGTCTATACATCCATACTGGTAGTAGTCATGGTTCCAGAGTCTATACATCCATGCTAGTAGTAGTCATGGTTACAGAGTCTATACATCCATACCAGTAGTAGTCATGTTTCCAGAGTCTATACATCCATACTAGTAGTAGTCATGGCTCCTGAGTCTATACATCCATACTAGTAGTAGTCATGGCCCCAGAGCCTATACATCTATACTAGTAGTAGTGATGGTTCCAGCGTCTATACATCCATGCTAGTAGTAGTCATGGTTCCAGAGTCTATACATCCATACTAGTAGTAGGCATGGTTCCAGAGTCTATACATCCGTACTAGTAGTAGTAAGGGAATTCACCCCGTAGTGGACAAAAATGAATGGCAAATTATTGGCATAGGACAAACCATGTACATATTGGCCAATACCACCCAAATCGGCGTTGATTCATGCAAAGTTTACTTCAAATGCCATATGGCTATTGCCAGTTGTAACACTTCAAAAAATCCAACAGGTGGCGTGTGCGCTCCACCGTGGTTTTTCATATTGATATTGGACTCCAAGTCAAATCCAAAAGCCAAATTTTGAAAAATGGATTTTTTGTCAAAAACTTATCACCCCTTAAAAAAGTGCTTTCTGGACCGTTTTTCGAAATTCTTTCGCTTTTTTTCAATTAGTGTCAATTACACATGTATAAGAACTGTATGAATATACTTTTGTCCAATTTTATTAACATAATTTTGTTTTTTTTTTACTTGCGCATTATTGCATATGTTTTGTCCATCTGCAATATGATTTCATAGGAAGTCAGAAGTCAAAAGTCAATAATTGCAAAATTTCATAAAAAACTTCACACACCCCTAAAAAAGTGCTTTCTGGACCGTTTTTCGAAATTTTTTCGAATTTTGTGTCAGTTACACACGTATAAGAACTGTATCAACATACTTTAGTCATATTTTATTATCATAATGTTTTTTTTTTTTTTTACTTGTGCATAAGGCATATGTTTTGTGGGGGCCAAATGTCATAAGAAATTTGACATGCTCAAAAATCCTTCAGAAATGCAAAAATGACTGGCCTGATGAACTCGGGATGGCCGGGCAGTGATTGTTGTTCCTTTCAATCACTCGTGGTGTTGATTTCATCATGTCCATTTGTTTATGTTTTCTCACTTTTGCAAAGTCACTGTGCATTTGCCATATGGTTAACTGGGCAGTCACCATCACCAATTTGTCATGCTATAAAAATCATGCAGGAATGCCAAATTGACTGGCCCGATGAACTCAGGATGGCTGGGCAGTGATACTGGTACCTCTCCATTGCTCGTTAGGGTTGATTTCAGAATGTCGCTTTTGGTGATGGTACCTCACCGCTTAAACATATTGCTAATGGACAAGAGTCACCTGCAAGTCACCGTCCATCAGTCAATTTGATATCATTCTGACACCAAACTGATACAAACTGACACCAAACCCACTTTTCCCAACTCGTTTAGGAGCCAGGAATAACATACTTCAGAGCTGGCCCAAAATTCACAACGCCTTCGGTACAAAACATAAAAAAAACATAAAACACATAGTTACTTTCTAGCTGCGGGGCCAGTTCGACATTATGTGTAGTCCTATGTGAGGCGACCCCGAATCCCGAGTTTCGGCTCGATAGTTCATTTGGTGTCCGAGTAAAAGCCTAATTGGTGCTGAAAATACACTTTTTTCAATGCCTTGCTACGGGGTCCTTGAATGAGCTATCAGACCGAGATGTTGGGTTCTGTCTCTATGGGCCGAGACGGTCACAATGCACCTAGTCTTGTGTCTCTGGGACATTTCTAAATGTCGCCATTTTCGTAATGGTCAAAATGAATTGAAGTCATTGCAAATGTTCGACACTGTTTCTCGGTCCGAGAACATTCTAGAGCGGCGTAACTCACCACGCACTATCTACCTGAGGTCTAGAACAGGATTCTAAAGTTTCGGAACTCTAGGTCTGACGGTTCTTTTTTAGCTCAAACAAAGCCAACTATTGGAGGCACTGTCAGTCTCCACACACCCCAATACGTCCCTCCATCCAAGTTGTGAATCTGAGTGATTTAGTTTTCCTTTGAATTTTTATGGGAAAAATGACTGATTTACAGTTCATGGGGGTTGCCTAATCATATATATGAAGTTTTGGAAAGATCTGATTTTTTTAACCCCTCCAAACAGCCCATGAGACACCAATTATGGCACTTCCGGTTGGCACAGGAAGCTATAACTCAACACACATCCTCATTGGGGTATTCTATTACAGAATCCTGAGTTTTAAGTCTTTACGTTAAGAATTGACTGATTTACACAGGGTTCAATGCACTATGTCCATCAAATTGCAGGCTGTGTATGGATATACACTTTTAGGGTGATTTTAAGCACTTCCGGTTGGCCCAGGAAGCCTAGAATCGACACAGGTAGACCTTATAGTGGTCTGATGGACTGGTACCGAAGACAGATTCATACAGCATTCATAACCCATATAGACTCCAGGTTGTATTTAGTGGAGCAGCCAATGTATTCCTATGGGGAGAGAAGTCAATGAACACTGTTTTTATGTAAACACCTTCTTTTGACTGTGAAGGGTTAATGTCACACAGTCAAGGATAGGCTTGGACAGATCAGGAGGACCTTAGGAACATTCCTGTGGTTGAATTGTCTTTCTAAACCTAACGGTTCCGCCGCTGTCACCAAAATCAAATGAGGTACTGGTGCAGGCTTCATATTGGGCCTATTTTTCTCATGGTCGCTGCGCTCAGACCGAGCGAGCTACAGTCAAGCGGGGCGCCTCGTTGGACTCGGCACAGTCTGGACACTATGGTGATGCCATTGTTTGTGTTGATTTCAGAATGTCCATTTGGTAATGTTTTCTCACTTTTGCAAAGTCACTGTGCATTTGCCATATGGTTAACTGGGCAGTCACCATCACCAATTTGTCATGCCATAAAAATCATGCAGGAATGCCAAATTGACTGGCCCGATGACCTCGGGATGGCTGGGCAGTGATTTTGGTACCTCTCCATCGCTCGTTTGGGTTGATTTCAGAATGTCGCTTTTGGTGATGGTACCTCACTGTTAAAACATATTGCAAATGTTTCTCACTTTTGCAAAGTCACTGAAAATTCGTGCAGGAATGCCAAATTGACTGGCCCGATGAACTCGGGATGGCTGGGCAGTGATTCTGGTACCTCTCCATTGCTCGTTTGGGTTGATTTCAGAATGTCGCTTTTGGTGATGGTACCTCACTGTTAAAACATATTGCAAATGTTTCTCACTTTTGCAAAGTCACTGAAAATTTGTGCAGGAATGCCAAATTGACTGGCCCGATGAACTCGGGATGGCTTGGCAGTGATTCTGGTACCTCTCCATCGCTCGTTAGGGTTGATTTCAGAATGTCCATTTGGCAATGTTTTCTCACTCTTTCAAAGTCACTGTGCATTTGCCATATGGTTAACTGGGCATTCACCATCACCAATTTGTCATGCCATAAAAATCATGCAGGAATGCCAAATTGACTGGCCCGATGACCTCGGGATGGCTGGGCAGTGATTTGGTACCTCTCCATCGCTCGTTTGAGTTGATTTCAGAATGTCGCTTTTGGTGATGGTACCTCACTGTTAAAACATATTGCAAATGTTTTCTGACTTTTGCAAAGTCACTGAAAATTTGTGCAGGAATGCCAAATTGACTGGCCCGATGAACTCAGGATGGCTCGGCAGTGATTCTGGTACCTCTCCATCGCTTGTTAGGGTTGATTTCAGAATGTCCATTTGGTGATGTTTTCTCACTGTTCAAACATATTTGCCAATGGTTAACTTTACTTTTGCAAATTTGTCATACCATAAAAATCATGCAGGAATGCCAAATTGACTGGCCCGATGACCTCAGGATGGCTGGCCAGTGATACTGGTACCTCTCCATTGCTCGTTATGGTTGATTTCAGAATGTCGCTTTTGGTGATGGTACCTCACCGCTTAAACATATTGCTAATGGACAAGAGTCACCTGCAAGTCACCGTCCATCAGTCAATTTGATATCATTTTGACACCAAACTGATACAAACTGACACCAAACCCACTTTTCCCAACTCGTTTAGGAGCCAAGTATCACATACTTCAGAGCTGGCCCAAAATTCACAAGGCCTTCGGTACAAAACATAAAAAAAACATAAAACACATAGTTACTTTCTAGCTGCGGGGCCAGTTCGGACATTATGTGTAGTCCTATGTGAGGCGACCCCGAATCCCGAGTTTCGGCTCGATAGGTCATTTGGTGTCCGAGTAAAAGCCTAATTGGTGCTGAAAATCCACTTTTTCCATGCCTTGCTACGGGGTCCTTGAATGAGCTATCGGACCGAGATGTTGGGTTCTGTCTCTATGGGCTGAGACGGTCACAATGCACCTAGTCTTGTGTCTCTGGGACATTTCTAAATGTCGCCATTTTCGTAATGGTCAAAATGAATTGAAGTCATTGCAAATGTTCGACGCTGTTTCTCGGTCCGAGAACCTCCTAGAGCGCCGTAACTCACCACGCACTATCTACCTGAGGTCTAGAACAGGATTCTAAAGTTTCGGAACTCTAGGTCTGACGGTTCTTTTTTAGCTCGAACAAAGCTAACTATTGGAGGCACTGTCAGTCTCTACACACCCCAATACGTCCCTCCATCCAAGTTGTGTATCTGTGTGATTTATTTTTCCTTTGAATTTTTATGGGAAAAATGACTGATTTACAGTTCATAGGGGTTGTCTAATCACACATATGAAGTTTTGGACAGATCTGATTTTTTTAACCCTTCCAAACAGCCCCTGAGACACCAATTATGGCACTTCCGGTTGGCACAGGAAGCTATAAATACACACATGTCTTGACTGACATAGAAACCTACGGAATCCTGAGTTTTAAGTCTTTAAGTTGAGAATTGACTGATCTACACAGGGTTGAATAATGCAGAGTCATTTTCACCTTTCGAGGTGATGTACATCCAAATACCTTTTGGGTCAATTTAACCACTTCCGGTTGCTCCAGGAAGCTTAGAATCGACACAGGTAGACCTCATAGTGGTCTGATGGAATGTCATAGAAGACAGGTTCATACAGCATTCATAACCCATAAGACTCCAGGTTGTATTTAGGGGAGCAGGCAATGTATTCCTATGGGGAGAGAAGTCAATGCACACTGTTTTTTTGTAAACACCTTCTTTTAACTGTGAAAGGTTAATGCCACACAGTCAAGGTTAGGCTTGCACAGATCGGGAGGACCTTAGGAACAGTCCTGTGTTTGAATTGTCCTTCTAAACCTAACGGTTCCGCCGCTGTCACCCAAAATCCAATGACATTGTGGAGCAGGCTTCATTGTGGGCCTATTTTTCTCATGGTCGCTGCGCTCAGACCGAGCGAGCTACGGTCAAGCGGGGCACCTCGTTGGACACGGCACGGCCTTGGGATTATGTTTATGCCATTGCCTGCTCTCTGTGTCTTTAAACACCACGCTTTGTCACTCCATCCTTGCTGTGTGTGTGTGTGAGAGCTTTTCTTTGACATCTGTTGGGAAAAATGACTGATTTACAGTTCATGGGGGTTGTCTAATCACACATATGAAGTTTTGGACAGATCTGATTTTTTAACCCTTCCAAACAGCCCCTGAGACACCAATTATGGCACTTCCGGTTGGCACAGGAAGCTATAAATAAACTCATATCCTCATTGGGGTATGCCTTTACAGAATCCTGAGTTTTAAGTCTTTACGTTAAGAACTGAGTTATTTACGGAGGGTTTAGTGAGTGTGTGTTATTTCAGAAAATCATAGAAAATCACAGAAATGTCGCAGAGCTCCGCAGCACACTTTAAAAATATTCGTATGAACACCCTGCAACTGGATCTGTAACCGTTGAAAAAAAAAACACCTATATCTGAACATCACAATCTGGTCATCGTACGATTTCTCTTAAATGACGATAGATAAATGGCTGATTTTTTTTTATTGACAACGGAGGCTCCTTGACTTTGACGTGAAGTGAAAAAATCATTTCTCTATTTTCATTTTGGACCTTTAATCCCAGAAATATGGCCATAACTGAAAAACCGTTGAGGCCTAGACGCCATCTTGTTCGGGGCCATCTTCCCATTATGCCAAACCTACGCTCACCAAGTTTCGGCTTCGAAATATTTTCAGTTTTCGAGATATGGCACGTCGTGATTCGGGATGTTTTGTCCAATAGCAATATGATTGCTTATGCCCTCTTGTGGGATCTTCCGGCATAGCGGAAAAATGGACCAAAATTGGTTCATTTTATAAAACGAAAACCGAATGTCCGACAAAGTTCATTTGATGACTTCCCGGTAGGTCTGGCCCTGCCGCTCGGCCCGACGCGTCCCCGAATTTTAAAAATGTTTTCGGACGTCTAGTAAGGGACCGTACAGTTCCAATAGGGACTTTCTCACTAACCATACGGTGATTGTCAAAACGTTCCCTTAATGTATGTGAGGACTCCAGAGTCTACACATCCATACTAGTAGTAGTCATGTTTCCAGAGTCTATACATCTATACTGGTAGTAGTCATGGCTCCTGCTCCAGAGTCTATACATCCATGCTAGTAGTTGTCATGCTACCAGAGTCTATAAATCTATATTAGTAGTAATCATGGCTGCAGAGTCTATAATTCCATACTAGTAGCAGTCATGGTTCCAGAGTCTATACATCCATACTAGTTGTATTCATGGCTCCTGCTCCAGAGTCTATACATCCATGCTAGTAGTTGTCATGCTACCAGAGTCTATAAATCCATATTAGTAGTAATCATGGCTGCAGAGTCTATAATTCCATACTAGTAGCAGTCATGGTTCCAGAGTCTATACATCCATACTAGTTGTATTCATGGCTCCTGCTCCAGAGTCTATACATCCATGCTAGTAGTTGTCATGCTACCAGAGTCTATAAATCCATATTAGTAGTAATCATGGCTGCAGAGTCTATAATTCCATACTAGTAGCAGTCATGGTTCCAGAGTCTATACATCCATGCTAGTTGTTGTCATGGTACCAGAGTCTATGAATCCATATTAGTAGTAATCATGCCTCCAGAGTCTATACATCCATACTAGTAGTAGTCATTGTTCCAGAGTCTATACATCCATACTAGTAGTAGTCATGGTTCCAGAGTCTATACATCCATACTAGTAGTAGTCATGGCTCCAGAGTCTATACATCCATACTAGTAGTAGTGATGTCTCCAGAGTCTATACATCCATACTGGTAGTAGTCATGGCTCCAGAGTATAAGCATCAATACTGGTAGTAGTCATGGTTCCAGAGTCTATACATCCATACTGGTAGTAGTCATGGTTCCAGAGTCTATACATCCATACTGGTAGTAGTCATGGCTCCTGCTCCAGAGTCTATACATCCATACTGGTAGTAGTCATGGCTTCAGAGTCTATACATACATACTGGTAGTAGTCATGGCTCCAGAGTATAAACATCAATACTGGTAGTAGTCATGGCTCCAGAGTCTATACATCCATACTAGTCGAAGTCATGGCCCCAGAGCCTATACATCTATACTAGTAGTAGTCATGGTTCCAGAGTCTATACATCCATACTAGTAGTAGTCATGGTTCCAGAGTCTATACATCCATACTGGTAATAGTCATGGCTCCAGAGTCTATACATCCATACTGGTAGTAGTAATGGCTCCTGCTCCAGAGTCTATACATCCATACTAGTAGTAGTGATGGCTCCAGAGTCTATACATCCATACCAATAGAAGTCATGGCTCCAGAGTCTATACATCCATACTGGTAGTAGTAATGGCTCCTGCTCCAGAGTCTATACATCCATACTAGTCGTAGTCATGGCCCCAGAGCCTATACATCTATACTAGTAGTAGTGATGGCTCCAGAGTCTATACATCCATACCAATAGAAGTCATTGCTCCAGAGTCTATACATCTATACTAGTAGTAGTGATGGCTCCAGAGTCTATACATCCATACCAATAGAAGTCATGGCTCCAGAGTCTATACATCCATACTAGTAGTAGGCATGGTTCCAGAGTCTATACATCCATACTAGTAGTAGTCATGCTTCCAGAGTCTATACATCCATACTAGTAGTAGGCATGGTTCCAGAGTCTATACATCCGTTCTAGTAGTAGTGAGGACTCCAGAGTCTACACATCCATACTAGTAGTAGTCATGTTTCCAGAGTCTATACATCCCATACTGGTAGTAGTCATGGCTCCTGCTCCAGAGTCTATACATCCATGCTAGTAGTTGTCATGGTACCAGAGTCTATAAATCCATATTAGTAGTAATCATGCCTCCATAGTCTATACATCCATACTAGTAGTAGTCATTGTTCCAGAGTCTATACATCCATACTAGTAGTAGTCATGGTTCCAGAGTCTATACATCCATACTAGTAGTAGTCATGGCTCCAGAGTCTACACATCCATACTAGTAGTAGTCATGGTTCCAGAGTCTATACATCCATACTAGTAGTAGTCATGGTTCCAGCGTCTATACATCCATGCTAGTAGTAGTCATGGTTCCAGAGTCTATACATCCATACTAGTAGTAGTCATGGTTCCAGAGTCTATACATCCATACTAGTAGTAGTCATGGTTCCAGAGTCTACACATCCATACTAGTAGTAGACATGTCTCCAGAGTCTATACATCCATACTAGTAGTAGTCATTGCTCCAGAGTCTATACATCCATACTAGTAGTAGGCATGGTTCCAGAGTCTATACATCCATACTAGTAGTAGTCTTGGTTCCAGAGTCTACACATCCATACTAGTAGTAGACATGTCTCCAGAGTCTATACATCCATACTAGTAGTAGTCATTGCTCCAGAGTCTATACATCCATACTAGTAGTAGTCTTGGTTCCAGAGTCTACACATCCATACTAGTAGTAGTCATGGCTCCAGAGTCTATACATCCATACTAGTAGTAGTCATGGCTCCAGAGTCTATACATCCATACTGGTAGTAGTCATGGCTCCTGCTCCAGAGTCTATACATCCATACTAGTAGTAGTCATTGCTCCAGAGTCTATACATCCATACTAGTAGTAGGCATGGTTCCAGAGTCTATACATCCATACTAGTAGTAGTCATGGCTCCAGAGTCTATACATCTATACTAGTAGTAGTCATGGTTCCAGAGTCTATACATCCATGCTAGTAGTAGTCATGGCTCCTGCTCCAGAGTCTATACATCCATACTAGTAGTAGTCATGGCTCCTGCTCCAGAGTTTACACATCCATACTAATAGTAGTCATGGGTCCAGAGTCTATACATCCATACTGGTAGTAGTCATGGCTCCAGAGTATAAGCATCAATACTGGTAGTAGTCATGGTTCCAGAGTCTATACATCCATGCTAGTAGTAGTCATGGCTCCTGCTCCAGAGTCTATACATCCATACTAGTAGTAGTCATGGCTCCTGCTCCAGAGTTTACACATCCATACTAATAGTAGTCATGGGTCCAGAGTCTATACATCCATACTGGTAGTAGTCATGGCTCCAGAGTATAAGCATCAATACTGGTAGTAGTCATGGTTCCAGAGTCTATACATCCATACTGGTAGTAGTCATGGTTCCAGAGTCTATACATCCATACTGGTAGTAGTCATGGCTCCTGCTCCAGAGTCTATACATCCATACTGGTAGTAGTCATGGCTTCAGAGTCTATACATACATACTGGTAGTAGTCATGGCTCCAGAGTATAAACATCAATACTGGTAGTAGTCATGGCTCCAGAGTCTATAAATCCATACTAGTAGTAGTCATGGTTCCAGACTCTATACATCCATACTGGTAGTAGTCAAATCAAATCAAATTGCATTTGTCACATGCGCCAAATACAACATTGAAATGCTGAATACAACAGGTGTGGACCTTACAGTGAAATGCTGAATACAACAGGTGTGGACCTTACAGTGAAATGCTGAATATAACAGGTGTGGACCTTACAGTGAAATGCTTACTTTCAAGCCCTTAACCAACAATGCAGTTTTTAGAAAAATAACTGCTAATTAAGTTGTTTTTTGCTGTTCTTTACCTTACTATTTATATTTTGGACAACTTTTCCTTCTACTTCACCTAATTCCAAAATGAAAATAATATACATTCTCCTTGACACCTAAACCCTAACCCCCCTCAAAAACACCAAACCCCTAAACACCCTCAACCCCATAAATTCCCAAAACACCATAAACACCCTAAACCCCCCTAAACGTACTCGTTACATTTTTAATGTTAGCAGAACAGGATAATCATCCAATTCGCACACTTATCAAGATAACATTCCTGGTCATCTATTGCCTCTGATCTGGAGGACTCACTAAACACACATGTATTGTTTGTATTGTTTGTAAATTATTTCTGAGTGTTGGAGTATGCCCCTGACTATCTGTACATTTTCAAAACAAGAAAATGATGGTGTCTGCTTTGCTTAATATAAGGAATTTGAAATGATTTAATTTGGTTCCTTTTATTATTTTCGTGAAAATGTTGCCTGCTGCCAGCAGAGCCTAGCATAGCATTATGCCATGATAAACTTACACAAATGCTTGTCTAGCGTTGGCTGTAACACATATTTAGAAAATCTGAGATGACAGTGTTGTTAACAAAAGGCTAAGCTTGTGTTTGAATATATTTATTTCATTTCATTTGCGATTTTCATGAATAGGAAAAGTTACTAGGAGTATTTATGTCTGGTGTATATTTATGCCGCCTGTGTATATTGGTTCCTAACTTCCCTGAAAAGTTGCATATCACGAGGGCTATTCGATGCTAATGCAGAACGCCACAGGATGTTTTTGTGCTGGTCAAGGGCAGACAGGTCTGGAGTGAACCAAGGGCTATATCTATTCCGGGTTCTACATTTTTTGAATGGGGCATGCCTATTTAAGATGGTGAGGAAGGCACTTTTAAAGAATAATCAGGCATCCTCTACTGACGGGATGAGGTCAATATCCTTCCAGGATACCCCGGCCAGGTCGATTAGAAAGGCCTGTTCGCAGAAGTGTTTTATGGAGCGTTTGACAGTGATGAGGGTGGTCATTTGCTTGCAGACCCCTTACGGATGCAGGCAATGAGGCAGTGATCGCTGAGATCTTGGTTGAAAACAGCAAAGGTGTATTTGGAGGTTGAGTTAGTTAGGATGATATCTACGAGGGTGCCTGTGTTTATGGATTAAATTGTGTGAGATTGAGGGCATCAAGCTTAGATTGTAGGATGGCCGGGGTGTTAAGCATGTCCCAGTTTAGGTCAAGATAAATGGGGGGCAATCAGATCACATACGGTGTTCAGGGCACAGCTGGGGGCAGAGGGTGGTCTATAGCAAGCGGCAATGATGAGAGACTTGTTTCTGGAACGGTTAATTTTTAGAAGTAGAAGCTCAAATTGTTTGGGTATAGACCTGGATAGTAAGACAGAACTCTGCAGGTTATCTTTGCAGTAAATTGCAACACCGCCCCCTTTGGCAGTCCTATCTTGTCGGAAAATGTTATAGTTAGGAATGGAAATGTAAAGATTTTTGGTGGCCTTCCTAAGCCAGGATTCAGACACGGCTGGGACATCCGGATTGGTGGAGTGTGCTAAAGCAGTGAATAAAACAATCTTAGGGAGGAGGCTTCTAATGTTAACATGCATGAAACCAAGGCTTTTACGGTTGCAGAAGTCAACAAATGAGAGCCTCGGGGATGGGAGTGGGGGTAGACACTGCAGGGCCTGGATTAACCTCTACATCAACAGAGAACAGAGGAGGAGTAGGATAAGGGTACGGCTAAAGGTTAACAGAACTGGACGCCTAGTACATTCAGAACAGAGAGTAAAAGGAGCAGGTAGAATATATTCAAGGTGTAACAGTATAATTTTACACCGTCCCTCGCGCGAACCAGGGACCTTTCTGCACACATCAACAACAGTCACCCTCGAAGCGTCGTTACCCATCGCTCCAGAAAAGCCGCGGCCTGCAGAGCAAGGGGAACAACTACTTCAAGGTCTCAGAGCAAGTAACGTCACCGATTGAAACGCTATTTAGCGCACACCGCTAACTAAGCTAGCCGTTTCACATCCGTTACAAAGGCACAATGTACAAACAAAGGTATAGTAGGATGAGAATACAGTGGGGTAAACCTGTGCATATAATGAAAGAGATATTGTCTCTAGAAAAAGCATTTAAGATTAGCGGCTGTGCGTTCAGCTGCTATAATTGCAGGGGCATACAAAAAAATTCATAATAAAAAATAACAATAGGTTCAGAGCTTGCGGAGATATGGAGAAGAATAAGTCCGACTAGCTCTGGTGTGAGTCGCGCTGTACAGACTGGCGAGAGATGTCCGGGATAAAGGTAGCTGATGACCGCTAGCAAAGGATAGCTGACTGCTAGCTAGTGGCTTCGGAATGTATTCGATGGGCCTCGTAAGCCAACAGTTCGTTGTGCTCTAGAGAGCTAGCATTCAGGGGACTTTAGCTGCGATGGTCGGAAGGTTCTAGGTTCAGAGCTTGCGATAGGAATCTGGGATATGGAGAGAAAAATAGGTCCGGTATGCTCTGGTTGAATCGCGTTGTACAAACTGGCGAGAGCTTTCCAAGCTGGAGGTTAGCTGATGACCGTTAGCTGGCTAGTTAGCTGGCTAGTTGATGTTGGAGAGATTACAGTAATAGAGGCAAAGAAAAGTAATTTAGAGAAAAAGCAGGTCCACACCACATTGGGTGAGGCGGGTTGCAGGAGAGTATTTTGAAGTAAGGGTTTAGAAAATATAAAAAGATATACAAAGAAAAATATAGAAAAATATATATACATGGGACATGACAAGACGAAGGACAAACACGTCTGACTGCTACGCCATCTTGGATAGTAAGGCATCCATCTATGAGGCGTCCACGCTTCCATCTATAAGTCTTTGCTAGGTAAAGCCCCACCTTATCTCAGCTCACTGGTCACCATAGCAGCACCCAGCCGTAGCACGCATATCTCACCGGTCACCCCCAAAACCAATTCTTACTTTGGCCGCCTTTCCTTCCAGTTCTCTGCTGCCAGTGACTGGAACAAATTGCAAAAATCACTGAAGCTGGAGACCCATATCTCCCTCACTAGCGTTAAGCATCAGCTTAAAGTTAGTGACGGATCACTGCACATGTACATAGCCCATCTGTAAACAGCCCATCCAAATACCTCATCCCCATACTGTTATTTATTTTCTTGTACCTTTGCAATCCAGTGTCTCTACTTGCACACTCATCTTCTGCACATCTATCACTCCAGTGTTTAATTGTTAAATTGTAATTACTTCGCCACCATAGGCTATTTATTGCCTTACCACCCAAATCTCACTACATTTGCACACACTGTATATAGATTTTTCTATTGTATTATTGACTGTATGTTTGTTTACTCCATGTGTAACTCTGTGCTGTTGTTTGTGTCGCACTGCTTTGCTTATCTTGTCCAGGTCGCAGTTGTAAATGAGAACTTCTTCTCAACTAGTCAAACCTGGTTAAATAAAGGTGTTCTCAACTAGCCTCCCTGGTTAAATAAAGGTGTTCTCAACGAGCCTACCTGGTTAAATAAAGGTGTTCTCAACAAGCCTACCTGGTTAAATAAAGGTGTTCTCAACTAGCCTACCTGGTTAAATAAAGGTGTTCTCAACTAGCCTACCTGGTTAAATAAAGGTGTTCTCAACTAGCCTACCTGATTAAATAAAGGTGTTCTCAACTAGCCTACCTGATTAAATAAAGGTGTTCCCAACTAGCCTACCTGGTTGAATAAAGGTGTTCTCAACTAGCCTACCTGGTTAAATAAAGGTGTTCTCAACTAGCCTACCTGGTTAAATAAAGGTGTTCTCAACAAGCCTACCTGGTTAAATAAAGGTGTTCTCAACTAGCCTACCTGGTTAAATAAAGGTGTTCTCAACTTGCCTACCTGGTTAAATAAAGGTGTTCTCAACTAGCCTACCTGGTTAAATAAAGGTGTTCTCAACAAGCCTACCTGGTTAAATAAAGGTGTTCTCAACTAGCCTACCTGGTTAAATAAAGGTGTTCTCAACTAGCCTACCTGATTAAATAAAGGTGTTCTCAACTAGCCTACCTGGTTCAATAAAGGTGTTCTCAACTAGCCTACCTGGTTAAATAAAGGTGTTCTCAACTAGCCTACCTGATTAAATAAAGGTGTTCTCAACTAGCCTACCTGGTTAAATAAAGGTGTTCTCAACTAGCCTACCTGGTTAAATAAAGGTGTTCTCAACTAGCCTACCTGGTTAAATAAAGGTGTTCTCAACTAGCCTACCTGGTTAAATAAAGGTGTTCTCAACTAGCCTACCTGGTTAAATAAAGGTGTTCTCAACTTGCCTACCTGGTTAAATAAAGGTGTTCTCAACTAGCCTACCTGGTTAAATAAAGGTGTTCTCAACTAGCCTACCTGGTTAAATAAAGGTGTTCTCAACTTGCCTACCTGGTTAAATAAAGGTGTTCTCAACTAGCCTACCTGGTTAAATAAAGGTGTTCTCAACAAGCCTACCTGGTTAAATAAAGGTGTTCTCAACTAGTCTACCTGGTTAAATAAAGGTGTTCTCAACTAGCCTACCTGATTAAATAAAGGTGTTCTCAACTAGCCTACCTGGTTGAATAAAGGTGTTCTCAACTAGCCTACCTGGTTAAATAAAGGTGTTCTCAACTAGCCTACCTGATTAAATAAAGGTGTTCTCAACTAGCCTACCTGGTTAAATAAAGGTGTTCTCAACTAGCCTACCTGGTTAAATAAAGGTGTTCTCAACTAGACTACCTGGTTAAATAAAGGTGTTCTCAACTAGCCTACCTGATTAAATAAAGGTGTTCTCAACTAGCCTACCTGATTAAATAAAGGTGTTCTCAACTAGCCTACCTGGTTCAATAAAGGTGTTCTCAACTAGCCTACCTGGTTAAATAAAGGTGTTCTCAACTAGCCTACCTGGTTAAATAAAGGTGTTCTCAACAAGCCTACCTGGTTAAATAAAGGTGTTCTCAACTAGCCTACCTGGTTAAATAAAGGTGTTCTCAACTTGCCTACCTGGTTAAATAAAGGTGTTCTCAACTAGCCTACCTGGTTAAATAAAGGTGTTCTCAACAAGCCTACCTGGTTAAATAAAGGTGTTCTCAACTAGCCTACCTGGTTAAATAAAGGTGTTCTCAACTAGCCTACCTGATTAAATAAAGGTGTTCTCAACTAGCCTACCTGGTTCAATAAAGGTGTTCTCAACTAGCCTACCTGGTTAAATAAAGGTGTTCTCAACTAGCCTACCTGATTAAATAAAGGTGTTCTCAACTAGCCTACCTGGTTAAATAAAGGTGTTCTCAACTAGCCTACCTGGTTAAATAAAGGTGTTCTCAACTAGCCTACCTGGTTAAATAAAGGTGTTCTCAACTAGCCTACCTGGTTAAATAAAGGTGTTCTCAACTAGCCTACCTGGTTAAATAAAGGTGTTCTCAACTTGCCTACCTGGTTAAATAAAGGTGTTCTCAACTAGCCTACCTGGTTAAATAAAGGTGTTCTCAACTAGCCTACCTGGTTAAATAAAGGTGTTCTCAACTTGCCTACCTGGTTAAATAAAGGTGTTCTCAACTAGCCTACCTGGTTAAATAAAGGTGTTCTCAACAAGCCTACCTGGTTAAATAAAGGTGTTCTCAACTAGCCTACCTGGTTAAATAAAGGTGTTCTCAACTAGCCTACCTGATTAAATAAAGGTGTTCTCAACTAGCCTACCTGGTTGAATAAAGGTGTTCTCAACTAGCCTACCTGGTTAAATAAAGGTGTTCTCAACTAGCCTACCTGGTTGAATAAAGGTGTTCTCAACTAGCCTACCTGGTTAAATAAAGGTGTTCTCAACTAGCCTACCTGGTTAAATAAAGGTGTTCTCAACTAGCCTACCTGGTTAAATAAAGGTGAAATAAATTAAAATAAAAACCTCTTAAGGATCCACCCCTTTTTTTCAATTTTCTCCTAAAATGACTTACCCAAATCTAACTGCCTGTAGCTCAGGACCCAAAATGACATACCCATATCTAACTGCCTGTAGCTCAGGACCCAAAATGACATACCCAAATCTAACTGCCTGTAGCTCAGGACCCAAAATGACATACCCAAATCTAACTGCCTGTAGCTCAGGACCTAAAATGACATACCCAAATCTAACTGCCTGTAGCTCAGGCCCTGAAGCAAGGATATGCATATTCTTGGTACCATTTGAAAGGAAACACTTTGAAATTTATGGAACTGAGAAATGAATGCAGGAGAATATAACACATGATATCTGGTAAAATATAATACAAAGACTGCCCAAAGGTGCCTAGTTGGTTTATTAATGCATTTTCAAGTTCATAACTACGATATGATGGTGAGTTGAGAATACAATCAAAAATCCTCTTAGAATAATTTGCAATTGACAGCCCCAATTAAAAAATTAAACATTGTCAGTTCGTTACATAATTTGTCGCAAGAATTCTCAGATATCAAAATGGGGTCATGAACCCCTGCT
>NW_027012605.1:0-18870 GCF_036934945.1 Oncorhynchus masou masou
TCTGTAATGTCTGGGATACTATCATGTCTGTAATGTCTGGGATACAATCATGTCTGTAATGACTGTAATAGCTGGGATACTATCATGTCTTTAATGTCTGGGATACTATCACGTCTGTAATGTCTGGGATACTATCACGTCTGTAATGTCTGGGATACTATCACGTCTGTAATGTCTGGGATACTATCATGTCTGTAATGTCTGGGATACTATCATGTCTGTAATGTCTGGGATACTATCATGTCTGTAATGTCTGGGATACTATCATGTCTGTAATGTCTGGGATACTATCACGTCTGTAATATCTGGGATACTATCATGTCTGTAATGTCTGAGATACTATCACGTCTGTAATATCTGGGATACTATCATGTCTGTAATGTCTGGGATACTATCATGTCTGTAATGTCTGGGTAATGTCTGGGATACTATCATGTCTGTAATGTCTGGGATACTATCATGTCTGTAATGTTTGTATTATCTGGGATACTATCATGTCTGTAATGTCTGGGATACTATCATGTCTGTAATGTCTGGGATACTATCTGTAAATGTCTGGGTCTGTAATGTCTGGGATACTATCACGTCTGTAATGTCTGGGATACTATCATGTCTGTAATGTCTGGGATACTATCATGTCTTTAATGTCTGGGATACTATCACGTCTGTAATGTCTGGGATACTATCATGTCTGTAATGACTGTAAAATCTGAGATACTATCATGTCTTTAATGTCTGGGATACTATCATGTCTGTAATATCTGAGATACTATCATGTCTTTAATGTCTGGGATACTATCATGTCTGTAATGTCTGATACTATCAATATCTGGGATACTATCATGTCTTTAATATCTGGGATACTATCAGGTCTGTAATATCTGAGATACTATCATGTCTTTAATGTCTGGGTTACTATCATGTCTGTAATATCTGGGATACTATCATGTCTGTAATATCTGAGATACTATCACGTCTTTAATGTCTGGTAAACTATCATGTCTGTAATGACTGTAATAGCTGGGATACTATCATGTCTTTAATGTCTGGGATACTATCATGTCTGTAATATCTGGGATACTATCATAATCTGGGATACTATCGTCATCTGTAATGACTGTAATGTCTGGGATACTATCATGTCTTTAATGTCTGGGATACTATCATGTCTTTAATGTCTGGGATACTAATGTCTGGGATACTATCATGTCTGTAATATCTGGGATACTATCATGTCTTTAATGTCTGGGATACTATCACGTCTGTAATATCTGGGATACTATCATGTCTGTAATATCTAGGATACTGTCATGTCTGTAATGTCTGGGATACTATCACATCTATAATGTCTGGGATACTATCATGTCTGTAATATCTGGGATACTATCATGTCTTTAATGTCTGGGATACTATCATGTCTGTAATATCTAGGATACTGTCATGTCTGTAATGTCTGGGATACTATCACGTCTGTAATGTCTGGGATACTATCATGTCTGTAATATCTGGGATACTATCATGTCTTTAATGTCTGGGATACTATCACGTCTGTAATATCTGGGATACTATCATGTCTGTAATATCTGGGATACTATCATGTCTGTAATATCTGGGATACTATCATGACTGTAATGTCTGGGATACTATCATGTCTTTAATGTCTGGGATACTATCACGTCTGTAATGTCTGGGATACTATCATGTCTGTAATGTCTGGGATACTATCATGTCTTTAATGTCTGGGATACTATCATGTCTGTAATATCTGGGATACTATCATGTCTGTAATGTCTGGGATACTATCATGTCTGTAATGTCTGGGATACTATCATGTCTGTAATATCTGGGATACTATCATGTCTGTAATGTCTGGGATACTATCATGTCTGTAATGTCTGGGATACTATCATGTCTGTAATGACTGTAATAGCTGGGATACTATCATGTCTTTAATGTCTGGGATACTATCATGTCTGTAATATCTGGGATACTATCATGTCTGTAATATCTGGGATACTATCATGTCTGTAATGTCTGGGATACTATCATGTCTGTAATGTCTGTAATATCTGGGATACTATCATGTCTTTAATGTCTGGGATACTATCATGTCTGTAATATCTGAGATACTATCATGTCTTTAATGTCTGGGATACTATCATGTCTTTAATGTCTGGGATACTATCATGTCTGTAATGTCTGGGATACTATCATGTAATGATCTATTTAATGTCTGGGATACTCTGGGATCATGTCTGTAATGTCTGGGATACTATCATGTCTTTAATGTCTGGGATACTATCATGTCTGTAATGTCTGGGATACTATCATGTCTGTAATGTCTGGGATACTATCATGTCTGTAATGTCTGGGATACTATCATGTCTGTAATGTCTGGGATACTATCATGTCTGTAATATCTGGGATACTATCACGTCTGTAATATCTGGGATACTATCATGTCTGTAATGTCTGGGATACTATCATGTCTGTAATAGCTGGGATACTATCACGTCTGTAATGTCTGGGATACTATCATGTCTGTAATGTCTGGGATACTATCATGTCTGTAATATCTGGGATACTATCATGTCTTTAATGTCTGGGATACTATCATGTCTTTAATGTATGGGATACTATCATGTCTTTAATGTCTGGGATACTATCATGTCTGTAATGTCTGGGATACTATCATGTCTGTAATATCTGGGATACTATCATGTCTTTAATGTCTGGGATACTATCATGTCTTTAATGTCTGGGATACTATCATGTCTGTAATGTCTGGGATACTGTAATGTCTGGGATCATGTCTGTAATGTCTGGGATACTATCATGTCTGTAATGTCTGGGATACTATCATGTCTGTAATGTCTGGGATACTATCATGTCTGTAATGTCTGTAATATCTGGGATACTATCATGTCTGTAATGTCTGTAATATCTGGGATACTATCATGTCTTTAATGTCTGGGATACTATCATGTCTGTAATATCTGGGATACTATCATGTCTTTAATGTCTGGGATACTATCATGTCTGTAATATCTGGGATACTATCATGTCTTTAATGTCTGGGATACTATCATGTCTGTAATATCTGGGATACTATCGCGTCTGTAATGACTGTAATGTCTGGGATACTATCATGTCTTTAATGTCTGGGATACTATCATGTCTGTAATATCTGGGATACTATCATGTCTGTAATGTCTGGGATACTATCATGTCTTTAATGTCTGGGATACTATCATGTCTGTAATGTCTGTCTGTAATGTCTGGGATACTATCATGTCTGTAATGTCTGGGATACTATCATGTCTGTAATGTCTGAGATACTATCATGTCTTTAATGTCTGGGATACTATCACGTCTGTAATGTCTGGGATACTATCACGTCTGTAATGTCTGGGATACTATCATGTCTGTAATGTCTGGGATACTATCATGTCTGTAATGTCTGGGATACTATCACGTCTGTAATGTCTGGGATACTATCATGTCTGTAATGTCTGGGATACTATCATGTCTGTAATGTCTGGGTAATCATGTCTGTAATATCTGGGATACTATCATGTCTTTAATGTCTGGGATACTATCATGTCTGTAATGTCTGGGATACTATCATGTCTGTAATGTCTGGGATACTATCATGTCTGTAATGTCTGGGATACTATCATGTCTGTAAATGATACTGTCTAATGTCTGGGATACTATCATGTCTTTAATGTCTGGGATACTATCATGTCTGTAATGTCTGGGATACTATCATGTCTGTAATGTCTGGGATACTATCATGTCTATCTGGGATACTATCATGTCTTTAATGTCTGGGATACTATCATGTCTGTAATGTCTGGGATACTATCATGTCTGGGTAATGTCTGTCTGGGATACTATCACGTCTGTAATGTCTGGGATACTATCATGTCTTTAATGTCTGGGATACTATCATGTCTGTAATGTCTGGGATACTATCATGTCTTTAATGTCTGGGATACTATCATGTCTGTAATGTCTGGGATACTATCATGTCTGTAATGTCTGGGATACTATCATGTCTGTAATGTCTGGGATACTATCATGTCTGTAATGTCTGGGATACTATCATGTCTGTAATGTCTGGGATACTATCACGTCTGTAATGTCTGGGATACTATCATGTCTGTAATGTCTGGGATACTATCATGTCTGTAATGTCTGGGATACTATCATGTCTGTAATGTCTGGGATACTATCATGTCTGTAATGTCTGGGATACTATCATGTCTGTAATGTCTGGGATACTATCATGTCTTTAATGTCTGGGATACTATCATGTCTGTAATGTCTGGGATACTATCATGTCTGTAATGTCTGGGATACTATCATGTCTGTAATGTCTGGGATACTATCATGTCTGTAATGTCTGGGATACTATCATGTCTGTAATGTCTGGGATACTATCATGTCTGTAATGTCTGTAATGTCTGGGATACTATCATGTCTGTAATGTCTGGGATACTATCATGTCTGTAATGTCTGGGATACTATCATGTCTTTAATGTCTGGGATACTATCATGTCTGTAATGTCTGGGATACTATCATGTCTGTAATATCTGGGATACTATCATGTCTTTAATGTCTGGGATACTATCATGTCTTTAATGTCTGGGATACTATCATGTCTGTAATGTCTGGGATACTATCATGTCTGTAATGTCTGGGATACTATCATGTCTGTAATGTCTGGGATACTATCATGTCTGTAATGTCTGGGATACTATCATGTCTGTAATGTCTGGGATACTATCACGTCTGTAATGACTGTAATAGCTGGGATACTATCATGTCTTTAATGTCTGGGATACTATCATGTCTGTAATATCTGAGATACTATCATGTCTTTAATGTCTGGGATACTATCATGTCTGTAATATCTGAGATACTATCATGTCTTTAATGTCTGGGATACTATCATGTCTGTAATATCTGGGATACTATCGCGTCTGTAATGACTGTAATGTCTGGGATACTATCATGTCTTTAATGTCTGGGATACTATCATGTCTGTAATATCTGGGATACTATCATGTCTGTAATGTCTGGGATACTATCATGTCTTTAATGTCTGGGATACTATCACTGGGATACTATCATGTAATGTCTGGGATACTATCACGTCTGTAATGTCTGGGATACTATCACGTCTTTAATGACTGGGATACTATCATGTCTTTAATGTCTGGGATACTATCACGTCTGTAATGTCAGTAATATCTGGGATACTATAATGTCTGTAATGTCTGGGATACTATCATGTCTGTAATGTCTGGGATACTATCACTTCTGTAATGTCTGGGATACTATCACGTCTGTAATGACTGGGATAATATCATGTCTGTAATGTCTGGGATACTATCATGTCTGTAATGACTGGGATACTATCATGTCTGTAATGTCTGGGATACTATCATGTCTGTAATGGATACTATCATGTCTGTAATGTCTGGGATACTATCATGTCTGTAATGTCTGGGATACTATCATGTCTGTAATGTCTGGGATACTATCATGTCTGTAATGTCTGGGATACTATCATGTCTGTAATGTCTGGGATACTATCATGTCTGTAATGTCTGGGATACTATCATGTCTGTAATGTCTGGGATACTATCATGTCTGTAATGTCTGGGATACTATCATGTCTGTAATGTCTGGGATACTATCATGTCTGTAATGTCTGGGATACTATCATGTCTGTAATGTCTGGGATACTATCATGTCTGTAATGTCTGGGATACTATCATGTCTGTAATGTCTGGGATACTATCATGTCTGTAATGTCTGGGATACTATCATGTCTGTAATGTCTGGGATACTATCATGTCTGTAATGTCTGGGATACTATCATGTCTGTAATATCTGGGATACTATCTGTAATGTCTGTATGTCTGTAATGACTGTAATGTCTGGGATACTATCATGTCTTTAATGATCTGGGATACTATCATGTCTGTAATGTCTGGGATACTATCATGTCTTTAATGTCTGGGATCATGTCTGGGATCATGTCTGTAATGTCTGGGATACTATCATGTCTGTAATGTCTGGGATACTATCATGTCTTTAATGTCTGGGATACTATCATGTCTGTAATGTCTGGGATACTATCATGTCTGTAATGTCTGGGATACTATCATGTCTTTAATGTCTGGGATACTATCATGTCTGTAATATCTGGGATACTATCATGTCTGTAATGTCTGGGATACTATCATGTCTTTAATGTCTGGGATACTATCATGTCTGTAATATCTGGGATACTATCATGTCTGTAATGTCTGGGATACTATCATGTCTGTAATGTCTGGGATACTATCATGTCTTTAATGTCTGGGATACTATCACGTCTGTAATGGGTCTATCATGTCTGTAATGTCTGGGATACTATCATGTCTGTAATGTCTGGGATACTATCATGTCTGTAATATCTGGGATACTATCATGTCTGTAATGTCTGGGATACTATCATGTCTGTAATGTCTGGGATACTATCATGTCTGTAATGTCTGTAATATCTGGGATACTATCATGTCTTTAATGTCTGGGATACTATCATGTCTGTAATGTCTGGGATACTATCATGTCTGTAATGTCTGGGATACTATCATGTCTGTAATGTCTGGGATACTATCATGTCTTTAATGTCTGGGATACTATCATGTCTGTAATGTCTGTAATATCTGGGATACTATCATGTCTGTAATGTCTGGGATACTATCATGTCTTTAATGTCTGGGATACTATCATGTCTGTAATGTCTGGGATACTATCATGTCTGTAATGTCTGGGATACTATCATGTCTGGGATACTATCATGTCTGTAATGTCTGGGATACTATCATGTCTGTAATGTCTGAGATACTATCACGTCTGTAATATCTGGGATACTATCATGTCTGTAATGTCTGGGATACTATCATGTCTGTAATGTCTGGGATACTATCATGTCTGTAATGTCTGGGATACTATCATGTCTGTAATGTCTGGGATACTATCATGTCTGTAATGTCGGTAATGTCTGGGATACTATCATGTCTGTAATGTCTGGGATACTATCATGTCTGTAAGGTCTGGGATACTATCATGTCTGTAATGTCTGGGATACTATCATGTCTTTAATGTCTGGGATAATGTCTGTAATATCTGGGATACTATCATGTCTGTAATGTCTGGGATACTATCATGTCTGTAATGTCTGGGATACTATCATGTCTTTAATGTCTGGGATACTATCATGTAATGTCTGGGATACTATCATGTCTGTAATGTCTGGGATAATGTCTTTAATGTCTGGGATACTATCATGTCTTTAATGTCTGGGATACTATCATGTCTGTAATGTCTGGGATACTATCATCTGTAATATCTGGGATACTATCATGTCTGTAATGTCTGGGATACTATCATCTGTAATGTCTGGGATACTATCATGTCTGTAATGTCTGGGATACTATCATGTCTGTAATGTCTGGGATACTATCATGTCTGTAATATCTGGGTAATAATGTCTGGGATACTATCATGTCTGTAATGTCTGGGATACTATCATGTCTGTAATGTCTGGGATACTATCATGTCATGTCTGGGATACTATCATGTCTGTAATGTCTGGGATACTATCATGTCTGTAATGTCTGGGATAATGTCTGGGATACTATCATGTCTGTAATGTCTGGGATACTATCATGTCTGTAATATCTGGGTATGTCTGTAATGTCTGGGATACTATCATGTCTGTAATGTCTGGGATACTATCATGTCTGTAATGTCTGGGATACTATCATGTCTGTAATGTCTGGGATACTATCATGTCTTTAATGTCTGGGATACTATCATGTCTGTAATGTCTGGGATACTATCTGTAATGTCTGGGATACTATCATGTCTGTAATGTCTGGGATACTATCATGTCTGTAATGTCTGGGATACTATCATGTCTGTAATGTCTGGGATACTATCATGTCTTTAATGTCTGGGATACTATCATGTCTGTAATGTCTGGGATACTATCATGTCTGTAATGTCTGGGATACTATCATGTCTGTAATGTCTGGGATACTATCATGTCTGTAATGTCTGGGATACTATCATGTCTGTAATGTCTGGGATACTATCATGTCTGTAATGTCTGGGTCTGTAATGTCTGGGATACTATCATGTCTGTAATGTCTGGGATACTATCATCATGTCTGTAATGTCTGGGATACTATCATGTCTGTCTGTAATGTCTGGGATACTATCATGTCTTTAATGTCTGGGATACTATCATGTCTGTAATATCTGGGATACTATCATGTCTGTAATGTCTGGGATACTATCATGTCTGTAATGTCTGGGATACTATCTGGGATACTATCTGTAATGTCTGGGATACTATCATGTCTGTAATGTCTGGGATACTATCATGTCTGGGATACTATCATGTCTGTAATGTCTGTATCATGTCTGGGATACTATCATGTCTTTAATGTCTGGGATACTATCATGTCTGTAATGTCTGGGATACTATCATGTCTGTAATGTCTGGGATACTATCATGTCTGTAATGTCTGGGATACTATCATGTCTGTAATGTCTGGGATACTATCATGTCTGTAATGACTGTAATAGCTGGGATACTATCATGTCTTTAATGTCTGGGATACTATCATGTCTGTAATATCTGGGATACTATCATGTCTGTAATATCTGGGATACTATCATGTCTGTAATGTCTGGGATACTATCATGTCTGTAATGTCTGTAATATCTGGGATACTATCATGTCTGTAATGTCTGTAATGTCTGGGATACTATCAGGTCTGTAATGTCTTTAATGTCTGGGATACTATCATGTCTGTAATGTCTGGGATACTATCATGTCTGTAATGTCTGGGATACTATCATGTCTGTAATGACTGTAATAGCTGGGATACTATCATGTCTTTAATGTCTGGGATACTATCATGTCTGTAATGTCTGGGATACTATCATGTCATGTCTGTAATGTCTGGGATACTATCATGTCTTTAATGTCTGGGATACTATCTGTAATGTCTGGGTCTGTATGTCTGGGATACTATCATGTCTGTAATGTCTGGGATACTATCATGTCTGTCTGTAATATGTCTGGGTCTGGGATACTATCATGTCTTTAATGTCTGGGATACTATCATGTCTGTAATATCTGGGATACTATCATGTCTGTAATGTCTGGGATACTATCATGTCTGTAATGTCTGGGATACTATCATGTCTGTAATGTCTGGGATACTATCTGTCTGTAATGTCTGGGATACTATCATGTCTGTAATGTCTGGGATACTATCATGTCTGTAATGTCTGGGATACTATCATGTCTTTAATGTCTGGGATACTATCATGTCTGTAATATCTGGGATACTATCATGTCTGTAATGTCTGGGATACTATCATGTCTTTAATGTCTGGGATACTATCATCTGGGTAATGTCTGGGATACTATCATGTCTGTAAATGTAATCTGGGATACTATCATGTCTTTAATGTCTGGGATAATATCATGTCTGTAATATCTGGGATACTATCATGTCTGTAATATCTGGGATACTATCATGTCTGTAATGTCTGGGATACTATCATGTCTGTAATGTCGGTAATGTCTGGGATACTATTAGGTCTGTAATGTCTTTAATGTCTGGGATACTATCATGTCTGTAATGTTTGTATTATCTGGGATACTATCATGTCTGTAATGTCTGGGATACTATCATGTCTGTAATGACTGGGATACTATCATCATGTCTGTAATGTCTGGGATATATCATGTCTGGGATATCATGTCTGTAATGTCTGGGATACTATCATGTCTTTGATGTCTGGGATACTATCACGTCTGTAATGTCTGGGACACTATCACGTCTGTAATGACTGGGATACTATCATGTCTTTAATGTCTGGGATACTATCACATCTGTAATGTCTGTATTATCTGGGATACTATCATGTCTGTAATGTCTGGGATACTATCATGTCTTTAATGTCTGGGATACTATCATGTCTGTAATGTAATCTGGGATACTATCATGTCTGTAATGTCTGGGATACTATCATGTCTGGGTATCATGTCTGTATCTGGGATACTATCATGTCTGTAATGTCTGGGATACTATCATGTCTGTAATGGGATACTATGTCTGTAATGTCTGGGATACTATCATGTCTGTAATGTCTGGGATACTATCATGTCTGTAATGTCTGGGATACTATCATGTCTGTAATATCTGGGATACTATCATGTCTGTAATGTCTGGGATACTATCATGTCTTTAATGTCTGGGATACTATCACGTCTGTAATGTCTGGGATACTATCATGTCTGTAATGACTGTAATAGCTGGGATACTATCATGTCTTTAATGTCTGGGATACTATCATGTCTGTAATATCTGGGATACTATCATGTCTGTAATGTCTGTAATGTCTGGGATACTATCATGTCTGTAATGTCTGGGATACTATCATGTCTTTAATGTCTGGGATACTATCATGTCTGTAATGTCTGGGATACTATCATGTCTGGGATACTATCATGTCTGTAATGTCTGGGATACTATCATGTCTGTAATGTCTGGGATACTATCATGTCTGTAATGTCTGGGATACTATCATCTGGGATACTATCATGTAATGTCTGTAATGTCTGGGATACTATCATGTCTGTAATATCTGGGATACTATCATGTCTGTAATGTCTGGGATACTATCATGTCTCTGGGATAATGTCTGGTCTGGGATACTATCATGTCTGTAATGTCTGGGATACTATCATGTCTGTAATGTCTGGGATACTATCATGTCTGTAATGGGTCTTTATCATGTCTTTAATGTCTGGGATACTGGGATACTATCATGTCTGTAATATCTGGGATACTATCATGTCTGTAATGTCTGGGATACTATCATGTCTTTAATGTCTGGGATACTATCATGTCTGTAATGTCTGGGATACTATCATGTCTGTAATGTCTGGGATACTATCATAATGTCTGGGATACTATCATGTCTGTAATGTCTGGGATACTATCATGTCTGTAATATCTGGGTACTAATGTCTGGGATACTATCATGTCTGTAATGTCTGGGATACTATCATGTCTGTAATGTCTGGGATACTATCATGTCTGTAATGTCTGGGATACTATCATGTCTGTAATGTCTGGGATACTATCATGTCTGTAAATGTCTGGGATACTATCTGTAATGTCTGGGATACTATCACATCTGTAATGTCTGTAATATCTGGGATACTATCATGTCTGTAATGTCTGGGATACTATCATGTCTTTAATGTCTGGGATACTATCATGTCTGTAATGTCTGGGATACTATCATGTCTGTAATGTCTGGGATACTATCATGTCTGTAATGTCTGGGATACTATCATGTCTGTATGTCTGGGATGTCTCTTTAATGTCTGGGATACTATCATGTCTGGGATACTATATGTCTGTAATGTCTGGGATACTATCATGTCTGTAATGTCTGGGATACTATCATGTCTGTAATGTCTGGGATACTATCATGTCTGTAATGTCTGGGATACTATCATGTCTGTAATGTCTGTCTATTTAATGTCTGGGATACTATCATGTCTGTAATGTCTGGGATATGTCTGTAATGTCTGGGATACTATCTGTCATGTCTGTCTGTCTGGGATACTATATGTCTGTAATGTCTGGGATACTATCATGTCTGTAAATGTAATCTGGGATACTATCATGTCTTTAATGTCTGGGATGTCTTTAATGTCTGGGATACTATCATGTCTGTAATGTCTGGGATACTATCATGTCTGTAATGTCTGGGATACTATCATGTCTGTAATGTCTGGGATACTATCATGTCTGTAATGTCTGGGATACTATCATCATGTCTGTAATGTCTGGGATACTATCATGTCTTTAATGTCTGGGATACTATCATGTCTTTAATGTCTGATACTATGTAATGTCTGGGTCTGGGATACTATCATGTCTTTAATGTCTGGGATACTATCATGTCTGTCTGTAATATCTGGGATACTATCATGTCTTTAATGTCTGGGATACTATCATGTCTGTAATGTCTGGGATACTATCATGTCTGTAATGTCTGGGATACTATCATGTCTGTAATGTCTGGGATACTATCATGTCTGTAATGTCTGGGATACTATCATGTCTGTAATGTCTGGGATACTATCATGTCTGTAATGTCTGGGATACTATCATGTCTGGGATAATCATGTCTGGGATACTATCATGTCTGTAATGTCTGGGATACTATCATGTCTGTAATGTCTGGGATACTATATGTCTGTAATGTCTGGGATACTATCATGTCTGTAATATCTGGGATACTATGTCTGTATCATGTCTGGGATATCTATCATGTCTGTAATGTCTGGGATACTATCATGTCTGTAATGTCTGGGATACTATCATGTCTGTAATGTCTGGGATACTATCATGTCTTTAATGTCTGGGATACTATCATGTCTGTAATGTCTGGGATACTATCATGTCTGTAATGTCTGGGATACTATCATGTCTGTAATGTCTGGGATACTATCATGTCTGTAATGTCTGGGATACTATCATGTCTGTAATGTCTGATACTATCATGTCTGGGATACTATCATGTCTTTAATGTCTGGGATACTATCATGTCTGTAATATCTGGGATACTATCATGTCTGTAATGTCTGGGATACTATCATGTCTGTAATGTCTGGGATACTATCATGTCTGTAATGTCTGTACTATCATATCTGGGATACTATCATGTCTGTAATGTCTGTAATAATGTCTGGGATACTATCATGTCTTTAATGTCTGTAATGTCTTTAATGTCTGGGATACTATCATGTCTGTAATGTCTGGGTAATGTCTGTAATGTCTGGGATACTATCATGTCTGTAAATAATCTGGGATACTATCATGTCTTTAATGTCTGGGATACTATCATGTCTGTAATATCTGGGATACTATCATGTCTGTAATGTCTGGGATACTATCATGTCTGTAATGTCTGGGATACTATCATGTCTGTAATAAGCTGGGATACTATCATGTCTTTAATGTCTGGGATACTATCATGTCTGTAATGTCTGATACTATAATGTCTGGGATACTATCATGTCTGTAATGGGATACTATCATGTCTGTAATGTCTGGGATACTATCATGTCTGTAATGTCTGGGATACTATCATGTCTGTAATGTCTGGGATACTATCATGTCTGTAATGTCTGATACTATCATGTCTGTAATGTCTGGGATACTATCATGTCTGTAATGTCTGGGATACTATCATGTCTGTAATGTCTGGGATACTATCATGTCTGTAATGTCTGGGATACTATCATGTCTGTAATGTCTGGGATACTATCATGTCTGTAATGTCTGGGATACTATCATGTCTTATATGTCTGTAATGTCTGGGATACTATCATGTCTGTAATCTGGGATACTATCATGTCTGGATATGTCTGGGATACTATCATGTCTGTAATGTCTGGGATACTATCATGTCTGTAATGTCTGGGATACTATCATGTCTGTAATGTCTGGGATACTATCATGTCTGTAATAGCTGGGATACTATCATGTCTTTAATGTCTGGGATACTATCATGTCTGTAATGTCTGGGATACTATCATGTCTGTAATGTCTGGGATACTATCATGTCTGTAATGTCTGGGATACTATCATGTCTGTAATGTAATGTCTGGGATACTATCATGTCTTTAATGTCTGGGATACTATCTGTAATGTCTGGGATACTATCATGTCTGTAATGTCTGGGATACTATCATGTCTGTAATGTCTGGGATACTATCATGTCTGTAATGTCTGGGATACTATCATGTCTGTATCATAATGTCTGGGATACTATCATGTCTTTAATGTCTGGGTATCATGTCTGTAATGTCTGGGATACTATCATGTCTGTAATGTCTGGGATACTATCATGTCTTTAATGTCTGGGATACTATCATGTCTGTCTGTAATGTAATATCTGGGATACTATCATGTCTGTAATGTCTGGGATACTATCATGTCTGTAATGTCTGGGATACTATCATGTCTGTAATGTCTGGGATACTATCATGTCTGTAATGTCTGGGATACTATCATAATGTCTGGGATACTATCATGTCTGTAATGTCTGGGATACTATCATGTCTGTAATGTCTGGGATACTATCATGTCTGTAATGTCTGGGATACTATCTGGGATACTATCATGTCTGTAATGTCTGGGATACTATCTGTAATGTCTGGGATACTATCATGTCTTTAATGTCTGGGATACTATCATCTGGGATACTATCATGTCTGTAATATCTGGGATACTATCATGTCTGTAATGTCTGGGATACTATCATGTCTGTAATGTCTGGGATACTATCATGTCTGTAATGTCTGGGATACTATCATCATGTCTTTAATGTCTGATACTATCATGTCTGGGATACTATCATGTCTGTAATGTCTGGGATACTATCATGTCTGTAATGTCTGGGATACTATCATGTCTGTAATGTCTGGGATACTATCATGTCTGTCTGGGATACTATCATGTCTGTAATGTCTGGGATACTATCATGTCTGTAATGTCTGGGATACTATCATGTCTGTAATGTCTGGGATACTATCATGTCTGTAATGTCTGGGATACTATCATGTCTGGGATAATGTCTGGGATACTATCATGTCTGTAATAATGTCTGATACTATCATGTCTGTAATAGCTGGGATACTATCATGTCTTTAATGTCTGGGATAATATCATGTCTGTAATATCTGGGATACTATCATGTCTGTAATGTCTGGGATACTATCATGTCTGTAATGTCTGGGATACTATCATGTCTGTAATGTCTGGGATACTATCATGTCTTTAATGTCTGGGATACTATCATGTCTGTAATGTCTGGGATACTATCATGTCTGTAATGTCTGTAATGTCTGGGATACTATCATGTCTGTAATGTCTGGGATACTATCATGTCTGTAATGTCTGGGATACTATCATGTCTGTAATGTCTGGGATACTATCATGTCTGTAATGTCTGGGATACTATCATGTCTGTAATGTCTGGGATACTATCATGTCTGTAATGTCTGGGATACTATCATGTCTGTAATGTCTGGGATACTATCAATAATGTCTGGGATACTATCATCTGTAATGTCTGGGATTAATGTCTGTAATCTGGGATACTATCATGTCTGTAATGTCTGGGATACTATCATGTCTGTAATGTCTGGGATACTAATCATGTCTGTAATGTCTGGGATACTATCATGTCTGTAATATCTGGGATACTATCATGTCTGTAATGTCTGGGATACTATCATGTCTGTAATGTCTGGGTAATATCTGGGATACTATCATGTCTGTAATGTCATGTCTTTAATGGGATACTATATCACGTCTTAATGTCTGGGATACTATCATGTCTGTAATGTCTGGGATACTATCATGTAATATCTGGGATACTATCATGTCTGTAATGTCTGTAATGTCTGGGATACTATCATGTCTTTAATGTCTGGGATACTATCATGTCTGTAATGTCTGGGATACTATCATGTCTGTAATGTCTGGGATACTATCATGTCTGGGTAATGTCTGGGATACTATCATGTCTGTAATGTCTGGGATAATCATGTCTGGGATACTATCATGTCTTTAATGTCTGGGATACTATGTAATGTCTGGGATACTAATATCTGGGATACTATCATGTCTGTAATGTCTGGGATACTATCATGTCTTTAATGTCTGGGATACTATCATGTCTGTAATGTCTGGGATACTATCATCTGTAATGTCTGGGATACTATCATCATGTCTGTAATGTCTGGGATACTATCATGTCTGTAATGTCTGGGATACTATCATGTCTCTGGGATAATCATGTCTGTAATGTCTGGGATACTATCATGTCTGTAATGTCTGGGATACTATCATGTCTGTAATGTCTGGGATACTATCATGTCTGTAATGTCTGGGATACTATCATGTCTGTAATGTCTGGGATACTATCATGTCTGTAATGTCTGGGATACTATCATGTCTGTAATGTCTGTAATCATGACTGTAATGTCTGGGATACTATCATGTCTTTAATGTCTGGGATACTATCACGTCTGTAATGTCTGGGATACTATCATGTCTGTAATGTCTGGGATACTATCATGTCTGTAATGTCTGGGATACTATCATGTCTGTAATGTCTGGGATACTATCATCATGTCTGTAATGTCTGGGATACTATCACGCCTGTAATGTCTGGGATACTATCATGTCTGTAATGTCTGTAATGTCTGGGATACTATCATGTCTGTAATGTCTGGGATACTATCATGTCTGTAATGTCTGGGATACTATCATGTCTGTAATGTCTGGGATACTATCATGTCTGTAATGTCTGGGATACTATCATGTCTGTAATGTCTGGGATACTATCACGTCTGTAATGTCTGGGATACTATCATGTCTGTAATGTCTGGGATACTATCACGTCTGTAATGTCTGGGATACTATCATGTCTTGTAATGTCTGGGATACTATCATGTCTGTAATGGGATACTGTAATAATGTCTGGGATACTATCATGTCTGTAATGTCTGGGATACTATCATGTCTTTAATGTCTGGGATACTATCATGTCTGTAATGTCTGGGATACTATCATGTCTTTAATGTCTGGGATACTATCATGTCTGTAATGTCTGGGATACTATCACGTCTGTAATGTCTGGGATACTATCATGTCTGTAATGACTGTAATAGCTGGGATACTATCATGTCTTTAATGTCTGGGATACTATCATGTCTGTAATATCTGGGATACTATCATGTCTGTAATGTCTGGGATACTATCATGTCTGTAATGTCTGGGATACTATCATGTCTGTAATGTCTGGGATACTATCACGTCTGTAATGTCTGGGATACTATCATGTCTGTAATATCTGGGATACTATCATGTCTGTAATGTCTGGGATACTATCATGTCTTTAATGTCTGGGATACTATCATGTCTGTAATATCTGGGATACTATCATGTCTGTAATGTCTGGGATACTATCATGTCTTTAATGTCTGGGATACTATCACGTCTGTAATGTCTGGGATACTATCATGTCTGTAATGACTGTAATAGCTGGGATACTATCATGTCTTTAATGTCTGGGATAATATCATGTCTGTAATATCTGGGATACTATCATGTCTGTAATATCTGGGATACTATCATGTCTGTAATGTCTGGGATACTATCATGTCTGTAATGTCGGTAATGTCTGGGATACTATCATGTCTGTCTGATACTATCATGTCTTTAATGTCTGGGATACTATCATGTCTGTAATGTCTTGATACTATATGTCTGTAATATCTGGGATACTATCATGTCTGTAATGTCTGGGATACTATCATGTCTGTAATGTCTGGGATACTATCATGTCTGTAATGTCTGGGATACTATCATGTCTGTAATGTCTGGGATACTATCTGTAATATCTGGGATACTATCATGTCTGTAATGTCTGGGATACTATCATGTCTGTAATGTCTGTAATGTCTGGGATACTATCAGGTCTGTAATGTCTTTAATGTCTGGGATACTATCATGTCTGTAATGTCTGGGATACTATCATGTCTGTAATGTCTGGGATACTATCATGTCTGTAATGTCTGGGATACTATCATGTCTGTAATGTCTGTAATATCTGGGATACTATCATGTCTGTAATGTCTGGGATACTATCATGTCTTTAATGTCTGGGATACTATCATGTCTGTAATATCTGGGATACTATCATGTCTGTAATGTCTGGGATACTATCATGTCTGTAATGTCTGGGATACTATCATGTCTGTAATGTCTGGGATACTATCATGTCTTTAATGTCTGGGATACTAGCATGTCTGTAATATCTGGGATACTATCATGTCTGTAATGTCTGGGATACTATCATGTCTGTAATGTCTGTAATATCTGGGATACTATCATGTCTGTAATGTCTGGGATACTATCATGTCTGTAATGTCTGGGATACTATCATGTCTGTAATGTCTGGGATACTATCATGTCTGTAATGTCTGGGATACTATCATGTCTTTAATGTCTGGGATACTATCATGTCTGTAATGTCTGGGATACTATCATGTCTTTAATGTCTGGGATACTATCACGTCTGTAATGTCTGGGATACTATCATGTCTGTAATGTCTGGGATACTATCATAATGTCTGGGATACTATCATGTCTGTAATGTCTGTAATATCTGGGTCTGTAATGTCTGGGATACTATCATGTCTGTAATGTCTGGGATACTATCATGTCTGTAATGTCTTGTAATGTCTGGGATACTATCATGTCTGTAATGTCTGGGATAATGTCTGGGATCATGTCTGTAATGTCTGGGATACTATCATGTCTGTAATGTCTGGGATACTATATCATGTCTGGGATACTAATGTCTGTCTGGGATACTATCATGTCTGTAATGTCTGGGATACTATCATGTCTGTAATATCTGGGATACTATCATGTCTGTAATGTCTGGGATACTATCATGTCTTTAATGTCTGGGATACTATCTGTAATGGGTCTGTAATGTCTGTAATATGTCTGGGATACTATCATGTCTTTAATGTCTGGGATACTATCATGTCTGTAATGTCTGGGATACTATCATGTCTGTAATATATGTCTGGGATACTATCTGTAATGTCTGGGATACTATCATGTCTGTAATGTCTGGGATACTATCACTGGGATACTATCATGTCTGTAATGTCTGGG
>NW_027012606.1:0-15000 GCF_036934945.1 Oncorhynchus masou masou
GGGGTATTTACATTTACATTTACATTTAAGTCATTTAGCAGACGCTCTTATCCAGAGCGACTTACAAATTGGTGAATTCACCTTCTGACATCCAGTGGAACAGCCACTTTACAATAGTGCATCTAAATCATTTAAGGGGGGGGGGTGAGAAGGATTACTTATCCTATCCTAGGTATTCCTTGAAGAGGTGGGGTTTCAGGTGTCTCCGGAAGGTGGTGATTGACTCCGCTGTCCTGGCGTCGTGAGGGAGTTTGTTCCACCATTGGGGGGCCAGAGCAGCGAACAGTTTTGACTGGGCTGAGTGGGAACTGTACTTCCTCAGTGGTAGGGAGGCGAGCAGGCCAGAGGTGGATGAACGCAGTGCCCTTGTTTGGGTGTAGGGCCTGATCAGAGCCTGGAGGTACTGCGGTGCCGTTCCCCTCACAGCTCCGTAGGCAAGCACCATGGTCTTGTAGCGGATGCGAGCTTCAACTGGAAGCCAGTGGAGAGAGCGGAGGAGCGGGGTGACGTGAGAGAACTTGGGAAGGTTGAACACCAGACGGGCTGCGGCGTTCTGGATGAGTTGTAGGGGTTTAATGGCACAGGCAGGGAGCCCAGCCAACAACGAGTTGCAGTAATCCAGACGGGAGATGACAAGTGCCTGGATTAGGACCTGCGCCGCTTCCTGTGTGAGGCAGGGTCGTACTCTGCGGATGTTGTAGAGCATGAACCTACAGGAACGGGCCACCGCCATGATGTTAGTTGAGAACGACAGGGTGTTGTCCAGGATCACGCCAAGGTTCTTAGCGCTCTGGGAGGAGGACACAATGGAGTTGTCAACCGTGATGGCGAGATCATGGAACGGGCAGTCCTTCCCGGGGAGGAAGAGCAGCTCCGTCTTGCCGAGGTTCAGCTTGAGGTGGTGATCCGTCATCCACACTGATATGTCTGCCAGACATGCAGAGATACGATTCGCCACCTGGTCATCAGAAGGCGGAAAGGAGAAGATTAATTGTGTGTCGTCTGCATAGCAATGATAGGAGAGACCATGTGAGGTTATGACAGAGCTAAGTGACTTGGTGTATAGCGAGAATAGGAGAGGGCCTAGAACAGAGCCCTGGGGGACACCAGTGGTGAGAGCGCGTGGCGAGGAGACAGATTCTCGCCACGCCACCTGGTAGGAGCGACCTGTCAGGTAGGACGCAATCCAAGCGTGGGCCGCGCCGGAGATGCCCAACTCGGAGAGGGTGGAGAGGAGGATCTGATGGTTCACAGTATCGAAGGCAGCCGATAGGTCTAGAAGGATGAGAGCAGAGGAGAGAGAGTTAGCTTTAGCAGTGCGGAGCGCCTCCGTGATACAGAGAAGAGCAGTCTCAGTTGAATGACTAGTCTTGAAACCTGACTGATTTGGATCAAGAAGGTCATTCTGAGAGAGATAGCGGGAGAGCTGGCCAAGGACGGCACGTTCAAGAGTTTTGGAGAGAAAAGAAAGAAGGGATACTGGTCTGTAGTTGTTGACATCGGAGGGGTCGAGTGTAGGTTTTTTCAGAAGGGGTGCAACTCTCGCTCTCTTGAAGACGGAAGGGACGTAGCCAGCGGTCAGGGATGAGTTGATGAGCGAGGTGAGGTAAGGGAGAAGGTCTCCGGAAATGGTCTGGAGAAGAGAGGAGGGGATAGGGTCAAGCGGGCAGGTTGTTGGGCTGCCGGCCGTCACAAGAAGCGAGATTTCATCTGGAGAGAGAGGGAGAAAGAGGTCAGAGCACAGAGCACAGGGTAGGGCAGTGTGAGCAGAACCAGCGGTGTCGTTTGACTTAGCAAACGAGGATCGGATGTCGTCGACCTTCTTTTCAAAATGGTAGACGAAGTCATCTGCAGAGAGGGAGGAGGGGGGAGGGGAGGAGGATTCAGGAGGGAGGAGAAGGTGGCAAAGAGCTTCCTAGGGTTAGAGGCAGATGCTTGGAATTTAGAGTGGTAGAAAGTGGCTTTAGCAGCAGAGACAGAGGAGGAAAATGTAGAGAGGAGGGAGTGAAAGGATGCCAGGTCCGCAGGAGGCGAGTTTTCCTCCATTTCCGCTCGGCTGCCCGGAGCACTGTTCTGTGAGCTCGCAATGAGTCGTCGAGCCACGGAGGCGGGAGGGGAGGACCGAGCCGGCCTGGAGGATAGGGGACATAGAGAGTCAAAGGATGCAGAAAGGGAAGAGAGGAGGGTTGAGGAGGCAGAATCAGGAGATAGGTTGGAGAAGGTATGAGCAGAGGGAAGAGATGATAGGATGGAAGAGGAGAGAGTAGCGGGGGAGAGAGAGCGAAGGTTGGGACGGCGCGATACCATCCGAGTAGGGGCAGTGTGGGAAGTGTTGGATGAGAGCGAGAGGGAAAAGGATACAAGGTAGTGGTCGGAGACTTGGAGGGGAGTTGCAATGAGGTTAGTGGAAGAACAGCATCTAGTAAAGATGAGGTCGAGCGTATTGCCTGCCTTGTGAGTAGGGGGGAAGGTGAGAGGGTGAGGTCAAAAGAGGAGAGGAGTGGAAAGAAGGAGGCAGAGAGGAATGAGTCAAAGGTAGACGTGGGGAGGTTAAAGTCGCCCAGGACTGTGAGAGGTGAGCCGTCCTCAGGAAAGGAGCTTATCAAGGCATCAAGCTCATTGATGAACTCTCCGAGGGAACCTGTCTGTTAGTGAAGGGGTATCAGTGTGTTAGTGAAGGGGTATCAGTGTGTTAGTGAAGGGGTATCAGTGTGTTAGTGAAGGGGTATCAGTGTGTTAGTGAAGGTGAAGGGGTATCAGTGTGTTAGTGAAGGGGTATCAGGGTGTTAGTGAAGGGGTATCAGTGTGTTAGTGAAGGGGTATCAGTGTGTTAGTGAAGGGGAAGGGGTATCAGTGTGTTAGTGAAGGGGTATCAGTGTGTTAGTGAAGGGGTATCAGTGTGTTAGTGAAGGGGTATCAGTGTGTTAGTGAAGGGGTATCAGTGTGTTAGTGAAGGGGTATCAGTGTGTTAGTGAAGGGGTTTCAGTGTGTTAGTGAAGGGGTATCAGTGTGTTAGTGAAGGGGTATCTGTGTTAGTGAAAGGGAAGGGGAGTCAATTATGTTAGTGAAGGGGTATCAGTGTGTTAGTGAAGGGGTATCAGTGTGTTTAAAGTGAAGGGGTATCAGTGTGTTAGTCAAGGGGTATCAGTGTATTATTGAAGGATATCAGTATGTGTTAGTGAAGGGGTGTCGTGTGTTGAGTAGAGGAAAGATATCGTTTGTTAGTGAAGGGGGTATCAGTGTGTTAGTGAAGAAAGTGGTGTGTTGAAGGGTATCAGTGTGTTAGTGAAGGGGTATCAGTGTGTAAGTGAAGGGGAAGGGGTATCAGTGTGTTAGTGAAGGGGTATCAGTGTGTTAGTGAAGGGGTATCAGTGTGTTGGTGAAGTGGTATCAGTGTGTTAGGGAAGGAATTGCTCAGATTGACGTATTTAGTGAAGGGAGTATCAGTGTGTTAGTGAAGGGGTATCAGTGTGTTAGTGAAGGGGTATCAGTGTGTTAGTGAAGGGGTATCAGTGTGTTAGTGAAGGGGTATCAGTGTGTTAGTGAAGGGGAAGGGGTATCAGTGTGTTAGGGAAGGGATGTAGAGTTTGTTCAAAGCAGTGGAGGAGAGAGGAAGAATCGTTTGAAAATATAAATGAAATCGATGTAAGAAAGCGTGTTCCAGAGGGAGAGGGAGGCGGGGAGGCGGAGAGGGAGGCGGGGAGGCGGAGAGGGAGGCGGAGAGGGAGGCGGAGAGGAGGCGGGGAGGAGGCGGGGAGGCGGAGAGGAGGCGGAGAAGGAGGCGGAGAGGGAGGCGGAGGGGCGGAGACAGAGACACACAGAGAGAAGTATTGGATTAATAGTTTTGTACATCTCCTATGTTTTTCTCTCCAGAGTATTGACTTCTCTCATCCAACCTTCTATTTATAATGTCTATTGTAAAGATACACACACACCTACACACACACACACACACACACACACACACACACACACACACACACACACACACACACACACACACACACACACATACACACACTACACACACACACCTACACACACACGCAGTACTACACACTACACACACACACACACACACACACACACACACACACACACACACACACACACACACACACACACACACACACACACACACACACACACACACACACTACACACACTACACACACACACCTACACACACACGCATGTACTACACACTACACACACACACACACACACACACACACACACACACACACACACACACACACTACACACACACGCAGTACTACACACACCTACACACACACACCTAAACACACACGCACTATACACACACACACACCCACAAAAATACACATACACTCTTACACACAACTATACACACACACACCCTGCTCTGCCTATAAACTGGTATATGATTCATAATTAGCTGTCTCTATTCCAGGAGGGTATTTGGTACCTCACGTCCATGTCGGAAAGTCTCTAATACTGGGATTACACACACATGCACGCACGCATGCACGCACACACACACACACACACCCTGAGGATTTCAAAGCCTTGTCCTGGACCTGACGTCTATTAGAAGTCATTAGAAACCTGGTCCTCGATACGAAGGAACCAGAGTGTGATGAGGAGGAGGGTGGCGGGAGGGGGGTTGGTGTGTGTGTGTAAAAGTGGGTGTGCATGTGTGTCTGCGTGTGTGCGTGTGTGCGTGTATGTGTGTGTGTGTGTGTGTGTGCATGTGTCCATGTGTGTGTGTGTGTGTGTGTGTGCGTGTGTGTGTGCGCGTGCGTGTGCGTATGCGTATGCGTGTGCGTATGTGTGTGTGTATATTTGTATGTGTATGTGTGTGTGGTGAGGTTTGCCATGACTGAGCTCTCTGTCAGAGTTCATACAAGAGAGGCCTCTGGACTAAAACGTCAAACTATGTTAATGACCTTAAATTAAATATGTATGACTGTTATTCCTCACTGCTTTAGGGACTGTAAACTAGAATCCTTCTGGTACACACACACACACACACACACACACACACACACACACACACACACACACACACACACACGCATACACACACACACACACACACATGCATATACACACACACACACGCATACACACATTTTTCTCTTTCTCACACACACACACACACCACACACACACACACACACACACACACACACACACACACACACACACACACACACACACACACACACACACACACACACACACACACACACACACACACACACACACATCCTTTGTAACAATGAACCTAAAGTGGCGTTGTGCCAACCCGAAGTTGGGAGTCAGAGTGAGCATCCTGTTCCCTTTGATATAGTACTCAGTCCTCCTCTACCCATAGGGCCGTGCTCAGACCTCCTCTACCCATAGGGCCGTGCTCAGACCTCCTCTACCCATAGGGCCGTGCTCAGACCTCCTCTACCCATAGGGCCGTGCTCAGACCTATAGTGCATCTAAGTCATTAAGGGGGGGTGAGAAGGATTACTTATCCTATCCTAGGTATTCCTTGAAGAGGTGGGGTTTCAGGTGTCTCCGGAAGGTGGTGATTGACTCCGCTGTCCTGGCGTCGTGGGGAGTTTGTTCCACCATTGGGGGGCCAGAGCAGCGAACAGTTTTGACTGGGCTGAGCGGGAACTGTACTTCCTCAATGGCAGGGAGGCGAGCAGGCCAGAGGAGGATGAACGCAGTGCCCTTGCTTGGGTGTAGGGCCTGATCAGAGCCTGGAGGTACTGCGGTGCCGTTCCCTCACAGCTCCGTAGGCAAGCACCATGGTCTTGTAGCGGATGCGAGCTTCAACTGGAAGCCAGTGGAGAGAGCGGAGGAGCGGGGTGACGTGAGAGAACTTGGGAAGGTTGAACACCAGACGGGCTGCGGCGTTCTGGATGAGTTGTAGGGTTTAATGGCACAGGCAGGGAGCCCAGCCAACAGCGAGTTGCAGTAATCCAGACGGGGAGATGACAAGTGCCTGGATTAGGACCTGCGCCGCTTCCTGGGTGAGGCAGGGTCGTACTCTGCGGATGTTGTAGAGCATGAACCTACAGGAACGGGCCACCGCCATGATGTTGGTTGAGAACGACAGGGTGTTGTCCAGGATCACGCCAAGGTTCTTAGCGCTCTGGGAGGAGGACACAGTGGAGTTGTCAACCGTGATGGCGAGATCATGGAACGGGCAGTCCTTCCCCGGGAGGAAGAGCAGCTCCGTCTTGCCGAGGTTCAGCTTGAGGTGGTGATCCGTCATCCACACTGATATGTCTGCCAGACATGCAGAGATGCGATTCGCCACCTGGTCATCAGAAGGGGGAAAGGAGAAGATTAATTGTGTGTCGTCTGCATAGCAATGATAGGAGAGACCATGTGAGGTTATGACAGAGCCAAGTGACTTGGTGTATAGCGAGAATAGGAGAGGGCCTAGAACAGAGCCCTGGGGGACACCAGTGGTGAGAGCGCGTGGCGGAGACAGATTCTCGCCACGCCACCTGGTAGGAGCGACCTGTCAGGTAGGACGCAATCCAAGCGTGGGCCGCGCCGGAGATGCCCAACTCGGAGAGGGTGGAGAGGAGGATCTGATGGTTCACAGTGTCGAAGGCAGCCGATAGGTCTAGAAGGATGAGAGCAGAGGAGAGAGAGTTAGCTTTAGCAGTGCGGAGCGCCTCCGTGATGCAGAGAAGAGCAGTCTCAGTTGAATGACTAGTCTTGAAACCTGACTGATTTGGATCAAGAAGGTCATTCTGAGAGAGATAGAGGGAGAGCTGGCCAAGGACGGCACGTTCAAGAGTTTTGGAGAGAAAAGAAAGAAGGGATACTGGTCTGTAGTTGTTGACATCGGAGGGATCGAGTGTAGGTTTCTTCAGAAGGGGTGCAACTCTCGCTCTCTTGAAGATGGAAGGGACGTAGCCAGCGGTCAGGGATGAGTTGATGAGCGAGGTGAGGTAAGGGAGAAGGTCCCCGGAAATGGTCTGGAGGAGAGAGGAGGGGATAGGGTCGAGCGGGCAGGTTGTTGGGCGGCCGGCCGTCACAAGAAGCGAGATTTCATCTGGAGAGAGAGGGGAGAAAGAGGTCAGAGCACAGGGTAGGGCAGTGTGAGCAGAACCAGCGGTGTCGTTTGACTTAGCAAACGAGGATCGGATGTCGTCGACCTTCTTTTCAAAATGGTTGACGAAGTCATCTGCAGAGAGGGAGGAGGGGGGAGGGGGAGGAGGATTCAGAAGGGAGGAGAAGGTGGCAAAGAGCTTCCTAGGGTTAGAGGCAGATGCTTGGAATTTAGAGTGGTAGAAGGTGGCTTTAGCAGCAGAGACAGAGGAGGAAAATGTAGAGAGGAGGGAGTGAAAGGATGCCAGGTCCGCAGGGAGGCGGGTTTTCCTCCATTTCCGCTCGGCTGCCCGGAGCTCTGTTCTGTGAGCTCGCAATGAGTCATCGAGCCACGGAGCGGGGAGGGGAGGACCGAGCCGGCCTGGAGGATAGGGGACATAGAGAGTCAAAGGATGCAGAAAGGGAAGAGAGGAGGGTTGAGGAGGCAGAGTCAGGAGAAAGGTTGGAGAAGGTATGAGCAGAGGGAAGAGATGAAAGGATGGAAGAGGAAAGAGTAGCGGGGGAGAGAGAGCGAAGGTTGGGACGGCGCGATACCATCCGAGTAGGGGCAGTGTGGGAAGTGTTGGATGAGAGCGAGAGGGAAAAGGATACAAGGTAGTGGTCGGAGACTTGGAGGGAGTTGCAGTGAGGTTAGTGGAAGAACAGCATCTAGTAAAGATGAGGTCGAGCGTATTGCCTGCCTTGTGAGTAGGGGGGGGAAGGTGAGAGGGTGAGGTCAAAGGAGAGGAGTGGAAAGAAGGAGGCAGAGAGGAATGAGTCAAAGGTAGACGTGGGGAGGTTAAAGTGGCCAGGACTGTGAGAGGTGAGCCGTCCTCAGGAAAGGAGCTTATCAAGGCATCAAGCTCATTGATGAACTCTCCGAGGGAACCTGGAGGGCGATAAATGATAAGAATGTTAAGCTTGAAAGGGCTGGTAACTGTGACAGCATGGAATTCAAAGGAGGCGATAGATAGATGGGTAAGGGGAGAGAGAGAGAATGACCACTTGGGAGAGATGAGGATCCCGGTGCCACCACCCCGCTGACCAGAAGCTCTCGGGGTGTGCGAGAACACGTGGGTGGACGAAGAGAGAGCAGTAGGAGTAGCAGTGTTATCTGTGGTGATCCATGTTTCCGTCAGTGCCAGGAAGTCGAGGGACTGGAGGGAGGCATAGGCTGAGATGAACTCTGCCTTGTTGGCCGCAGATCGGCAGTTCCAGAGGCTACCGGAGACCAGGAACTCCACGTGGGTCGTGCGCGCTGGGACCACCAGATTAGGGTGACGCGGCCACGCGGTGTGGAGCGTTTGTATGGTCTGTGCAGAGAGGAGAGAACAGGGATAGATAGACACATAGTTAACAGGGTACAGAAGAGGCTACGCTAATGCAAAGGAGATTGGAATGACAAGTGGACTACACGTCTCGAATGTTCAGAAAGTTAAGCTTACGTAGCAAGAATCTTATTGACTAAAATGATTGAAATGAAACAGTACTGCTGGAGTAGGCTAGCTGGTAGTGGCTGCGATGTTGACACTACACTAATCAAGTCGTTCCGTCGAGTGTAATAGTTTCTACAGTGGTGCTATTCAGGGGGCTAGCTGGCTAGCTAGCAAGGTTGATTGCGTTCCGTTACTTAAAACGACAATAGCTGGCTGGCTAACCTAGAAAATCGCTCTAGGCTACACAATTGTCTTAGATACAAAGACGGCTATGTATCTAGCTAGCTACGATCAAACAAAACAAACCGTTGTACTGTAATAGTTACTCTGGTGCTGCTATTCAAACAGTAGAAGAACGACAATAGCTGGCCAGCTAACCTGAAAGCTAACCTAGAAAATCGCTCTAGACTACACAATTGTCTTAGATACAAAGACGGCTATGTAGCTGGCTAGCTACGATCAAACAAATCAAACCGTTGTACTGTAATGAAGTGAAATGAAAATGTGATACTACCTGTGGAACGACGGAATGTTGACCGGGTAGTTGGAGTTCAATTCGGTAGAGGTTGGCTAGCTGTTGGCTAGCTAGCTAGCAGCATTTCCTACGTTAAGGACAGACAAATAGCTGGCTAGCTAACCTCGGTAAATTAAGATAATCACTCTAAGTCTACACACTCCTAAACTGCACAATTATCTTGGATACGAAGACAACTATCCATAGGGCCATGCTCAGACCTCCTCTACCCATAGGGCCGTGCTCAGAAGTGTGTACTAAACATGGAATAGGGTGCCGTAGGTGATGAATTCTGAGCATTAGCCTCTGTTAATATGTAGCGCTCCGATGCTAATGATCTTGAATCACCTTAATGGTCTACACCTCGTCTCTAATGTCCCTCTCCTTTTCTCCTTCTGTTTCCCTCTCTCTCTTTCTTTCTCTCTCTGTCTTTCTGACTCCTTCCCTCTCTCTCTTTCCTTCTCTCTGTATTTCTCTCTCTCTCTCTCTCTCTCTTCTTCTCTGTCTTTCTCTTTCTCTCTCTCCTTCTCTCTGTCTTTCTCTCTCTCTCTCTCTTTGCATTTTCTCTCTCTCTCTCTCTGCATTTCTCTCACTCTGCATCCCTCTTTCTCTCTGCATTTCTCTCTCTGCATGTCTCTCTCTCTCTCTCTGCATTTCTCTCTCTCTGCATTTCTCTCTCTCTCTCTGCATTTCTGACTCCTCCCCCATCTCTCTGTCTTTCTGACAACTTGCCCCTCTCTCTGTCTTTCTGACTCCTCCCCCCTCTCTCTGTCTTCATGACTCTTCCCCCCTCTCTCTCTCTCCCCCACTCTGTGTGCCTCAGCTCAGGGGCACCATCTTACCTCTCTACCAGAGTTCAATTTCTTCCTCCAGATATTTTCTCATGTCCTCTGTGTGTGTGTGTGTGTGTGTGTGTGTGTGTGTGTGTGTGTGTGTGTGTGTGTGTGTGTGTGTGTGTTTGTGTTTGTGTTTGTGTGTGTGTGTTTGTGCTAATGTGTGTGTTGTGCGTGTGTGTGCGTGTGTGTGTGTGTGTGTGTGTGTGTGTGTGTGTGTGTGTGTGTGTGTGTGTGTGTGTGTGTGTGTATGTTAGTGTGTGTGTGTGTGCGTGTGGTGTGTGTTAGTGTGTGTGTGTGTGTGTGTGTGTGTGTGTGTGTGTGTGTGTGTGTGTGTGTGTGTGTGTGTGTGTGCTCCCAGAGATGTGCTCCTGTCCTCTGGTTGTCCTTGTTTCATATTTAATAACTCTGATCCAGGGGGAAGGAAGACCGACACCTGTGCTGGCCTGTCACTCCGGTTCCCTTCCCTACGGCACCCTGTTTCACCCTGTCCCCTTTATAGGGCACTCCCCTTTCTAGGGCACCCTGTCCCCAGGGAAGGCACCCTGTCCCCTTTATAGGGCACCCGTTCCCTTTATAGGGCACCCTGTCCCCTTTACAGGCACCCTGTCCCCTTTATAGGGCACCCTGTCTTTACACGGCACCCTTCCCCTTTACAGCACCTGTTCCCTTTATAGGGCACCCTGTCCCCTTTATAGGGCACCCTGTTCCCTTTATAGGGCACCCTGTCCCCTTTACAGGGCACCCTGTCCCCTTTATACTGTCCCCTTTATAGGGCATCCTGTCCCCTTTATAGTGTCCCCTTTATAGGACATACTGTCCCCTTTATAGGGCATCCTGTCCCCTTTATAGGGCACCCTGTCCCCTTCATAGGGCACCCTATCCCCTTTATAGGGCACCCTGTCCCCTTTATAGTGCACCCTGTCCCCTTTAGGGCACCCTGTCCCTTCATAGGGCACTACTGTCCCCTTTATAGGGCATCCTGTCCCCTTTATAGGCACCCTGTTCACTTTATAGGGCACCCTGTCCCCCTTTATAGGGCACCCTGTCCCCTTTATAGGGCACCCTGTCCACTTTATAGGGCACCCTGTCCCCATAGGGCACCCTGTGCCTTTATAGGGCACCCTGTCCCTTCATAGGGCACCCTGTCCCCTTCATAGGGCACCCTGTTCCCTTTTATAGGGCATCCTGTTCCCTTTATAGGGCACCATGTCCCCTTTATAGGGCACCCTATGTTCCTTTATAGGGCACCCTGTCCCCTTTATAGGGCACCCTGTCCCTTTATAGGGCACCCTGTCCCCTTTATAGGCCCTGTCCCCTTTATAGGGCACTTTATAGGGCACCCTGTCCCCTTTATAGAGGGCATCCTGTCCCCTTTATAGGACATCTGTCCCCTTTATAGGGCCCTGTCCCTTTATAGGGCATCCTGTTCCCTTTATAGGGCACCCTGTCCCCTTTATAGGGCACTGTCCTGTTCCCCTTTATAGGGCACACTGTGGGCACACTGTCCCCTTTATGGGGCACCCTGTCCCCTTCATAGGGCACCTGTTCCCTTTATAGGGCACCCTCATCCCCTTTATAGGGCACCATGTCCCCTTTATAGGGCACCCTGTCCCTTTATAGGGCACTACTGTCCCCCCTTTATGGGCACCCTGTCCCCTTTTATAGTGCACTACTGTCCCCTTTATAGGGCACTACTGTCCCCTAGGTTCCCTTTATAGGGCACCCTGTCCCCTTTATGGGGCATCCTGTTCCCTTTTGTCCCCTTTATAGGACATCCTGTCCCCTTCATAGGGCATCCTGTCCCCTTTATAGGGCACCCTGTCCCCTTCATAGGGGCACCCTATCCCCTTTATAGGGCACCTGTTCCCTTTATAGGGCACCTTGTCCCCTTTATAGGGCACTACTGTCCCCTTTATAGTGCACCCTGTCCCCTTTATAGGGCATCCTGTTCCCTTTATAGGGCACACTGTCCCCTTTATAGGCCCTGTCCCCTTTATAGGGCATCCTGTCCCCTTTATAGGGCACCCTGTCCACTTTATAGGGCATCCTGTCCCCTTTATAGGACATCCTGTTCCCTTTATAGGGCATCCTGTCCTCTTTATAGGGCACCCTGTCCCCTTTATAAGCCCTGTCCCCTTTATAGGGCATCCTGTTCCCTTTATAGCACCATGTCCCCTTCATAGGGCACCCTATAGGGCCCCCTGTCCCCTTCAAGGACACCCTGTCCCCTTTATAAGGGCACCCTGTCCCCTTCATAGGGCACCCTGTCCCCTTTATAGGGCACTGTCCCCTTTATAGGGCACCCTGTCCCCTTTATAGGGCATCCTGTCCCTTTATAGGGCATCCTGTTCCTCTTTATAGGGCACCCTGTCCCCTTTATAGGGCACCCTGTTCCTTTATGGGGCACCCCTGTCCTGTTCCACTTTATAGGGCACCCTGTCCCCTTCATAGGGCACCCTGTTCCTTTTATAGGGCACCCTGTCCCCTTTATAGGGCACCCTGTTCCCCTTTTAGGACATCCTGTCCTTTATAAGGGCATCCTGTTCCCTTTATAGGGCACCCTGTCCCCTTCATAAGGGCACCCTATTCCCTTTATAGGCACCCTGTCCACCTTTATAGGGCACCCTGTCCCCTTCATGGGGCACCCTGTCCCCTTCATAGGGCACCCTGTTCCTTTATAGGGCATCCTGTTCCTTTATATGGGGCACCCTGTTCCCTTTATAGGGCACCCTGTCCCCTTTATAGGGCACCCTGTCCCCTTCATGGGCTACCCTGTAGGGCACCCTGTCCCCTTTATAGAGGCACCCTGTCCCCTTCATAGGGCACCCTGTCCCCTTCATAGGGCACCCTGTTCCCTTTATAGGGCACCCTGTTCCTTTATAGGGCACCATGTCCCCTCCATAGGGCATCCTGTCCCTTTATAGGGCACCCTGTCCCCTTTATAGGTCACCCTGTTCCCTTTATAGGGCACCCTGTCCCCTTTATAGGGCACACTGTTCCCTTTATAGGGCACCCTGTCCCCTTTATAGGGCACCCTGTCCCCTTTATAGGGCATCCTGTCCCCACACTGTCCCCTTTATAGGGCATCCTGTCCCTTTATAGGGCATCCTGTCCCCTTTATAGGGCACCCTGTCCCCTTTATAGGGCACACTGTCCCCCTTTATAGGGCACCCTGTCCCCTTTTTAGGGCACACTGTGGGCACACTGTCCCTTTATAGGGCACTGTCCCCTTTATAGACTGTCCCCTTTATAGGGCATCCTGTCCCCTTTATAGGGCACCCTGTCCTTTATAGGGCACCATGTCCCCCTTTATAGGGCACCCTGTTCCCTTCACTACTGGGCACCCTGTCCTTTCTGTCCCCTTTATAGGGCACTACTGTCCCCTTTATAGGGCACCCTGTCCCTTTATAGGGCACCCTGTCCCCTTTATAGGGCATCTGTCCCCTTTATAGGGCATCCTGTCCCCTTTATAGGACATCCTGTCCCCTTTATACCCTGTCCCCTTTATAGGGCACCCTGTCCCCTTCATAGGGCACCCTATCCCCTTTATAGGGCACCCTGTCCCCTTTATAGGGCACCCTGTCCCTTCATAGGGCACCCTGTTCCCTTCATAGGGCACCCTGTTCCCTTTACAGGGCATCCTGTCCCCTTTATAGGGCACCCTGTCCCCTTTATAGGGCACCCTGTCCCCATAGGGCACCCTGTCCCCTTTATAGGGCACCCTGTCCACTTTATAGGTCACCCTGTCCCCTTCATAGGGCACCCTGTCCCTTTATAGGGCACTGTCCCCTTCATAGGGCACCCTGTCCCCTTCATAGGGCACCCTGTTCCCTTTATAGGGCACCCTGTTCCCTTTATAGGGCACCATGTCCCCTTCATAGGCACCCTATAGGGCCCCTGTCCCCTTCATAGGGCACCCTGTCCCCTTCATAGGGCACCCTGTTCCCTTCATAGGGCACCCTGTCCTTTATGGGCTGTCCTTTATAGGGCACCCTGTCCCCTTTATAGGGCATCCTGTTCCCTTTATAGGGCACCCTGTTCCCTTTATAGGGCACCTTTATAGGGCACCCTGTCCCCTTTATAGGGCATCCTGTTCCCTTTATAGGGCACCCTGTCTTGCTCACAGGGCACCCTGTCCCCTTTATAGGGCACCCTGTCCCCTTTATAGTGCACCCTGTCCCTTTATAGGGCATCCCCTGCATCCCCTTTATAGGGCACCCTGTCTGTTCCTTATGGGGCACCCTGTCCCCTTTATAGGGTCTGTTCCCTATAGGGCACCCTGTCCCCTTTATAGGTCACCCTATAGGGCACCCTGTCCCCTTTATAGGTCCTCTATAGGGCACTACTGTTGACCAGGGCCCATATGGAAAGGTGCCATTTGGAAAGCAGACTCTGTCCTCCTTTCCTCTGCTTCTACAGATCACCTTCCCTCTGCAGAAGGAAATATGGGGAACATAGAGGAGGGAGGGAGGGAGGGAGGGAGGGAGAGGAGAGGAGAGGAGGGAGGATATGAGAGGAGGGAGGGAGAGGGAGAGGAGAGGAGGGAGGAGAGGGGAGAGGAGAGGAGGGGGAGAGAGGAGGGAGGAGGGGAGGAGAGGAGAGGGAGGGAGGAGAGGGAGAGAGGAGAGGAGGGAGGAGAGGAGAGGAGAGGAGGGAGAGAGGAGGGAGGAGAGGAGGGAGGAGGAGAGAGGAGGGAGGAGAGGAGAGGAGGGAGGGAGGAGAGGAGGAGAGAGAGGAGCGAGGGAGAGGAGGAGGAGGGAGGAGAGGAGAGAGGGATGGTAGAGGAAAGGAGAGGGGAGGGAGGAGAGAGGGAGAGAGGATAGGAGGAGGGAGGAGGGGAGGAGAAGACGGTAGAGGATAGGAGAGAGGGATGGTAGAGGATAGGAGAGAGGGGATAGGAGAGGGAAGGGAGGAGAGAGGGACGGTAGGGATAGGAGAGAGGGATGGATAGAGGATGGTAGGGGATGGGAGAGAGGGATGGTAGGGGATAGGAGAGGGATGGTAGAGGATAGGAGAGGGATGGTAGAGGATAGGAGAGAGGGATGGTAGAGGATAGGAGAGAGGGATGGTAGAGGATAGGAGAGGATGGTAGAGGATAGGGGGTCTAGAGGATAGGAGAGAGGGA
>NW_027012607.1:0-18864 GCF_036934945.1 Oncorhynchus masou masou
ATGAATCCTCCAAAGACCTCCGCAGGGTATCACATCAAAATGCATTAATTAAGAGTCTGTATCCCTATACACACATAGACATACGAACACACACAAATACACACACACTTCTTATATTTTTTGGATGTGGTGGATGTAGGACTCACGCTCTATTTACCCTAAGGTAAAAAATAGGCGTGGTCCATACATCCACCACATCAAAAAGCATAAGAAAGTGTGTGTGTGTGTGTGTGTTCGTGTATGCATGTGTGTACGCAGGGTTGGACTCTTGAGTCCAATGCCCCTGGTCTTGTACATTCTCTGAATAGTTCTTATAGTTCTTTAATCTCAGAGCAGATAACAGTACATCTAATGATGCCCTGCAGTCGGAGTGAGTAGTTTCAATAGTCAACACCAGTAGTCAATTTGATGGAGATTCGTTATATAACCTCTCCTTTTTCTTTCTTGAAGAATTGCATTGATTTTACAGTATGGGTTCCCCTTGACTACTCTCACTAATCAGTAGTACATGTAATCCCTAGATTACATCATCTATAGTCTACTGTATAATGTTTCAACCAGTATACATGTAATCCCTAGATTCCAACATCTATATCTAATGTATAATGTTTCAACCAGTAGCATATGTAATCCCTAGATTCCAACATCTATGGAGTCTAATAGCACGTTTCAATCCAGTAGTACATGTAATCCCTAGATTCCAACATCTATAGTCTACTGTATAATGTTTCAACCAGTAGTACATGTAATCCCTAGATTCCAACATCTATAGTCTACTGTATAATGTTTCAAATCCAGTAGTTCATGTAATCTAGATTACATCATCTATAGTCAACTGTATAATGTTTCAACCAGTAGTACATGTAATCCCTAGATTCCAACATCTATAGTCTACTGTATAATGTTTCAACCAGTAGTACATGTAATCCCTAGATTACATCATCTATAGTCTACTGTATAATGTTTCAACCAGTAGTACATGTAATCCCTAGATTCCAACATCTATAGTCTACTGTATAATGTTTCAACCAGTAGTACATGTAATCCCTAGATTACATCATCTATAGTCTAATGTATAATGTTTCAACCAGTAGTACATGTAATCGCCAGATTACATCATCTATAGTCTACTGTATAATGTTTCAACCAGTAGTACATGTAATCCCTAGATTACATCATCTATAGTCTACTGTATAATGTTTCAACCAGTAGTACATGTAATCCCTAGATTACATCATCTATAGTCTACTGTATAATGTTTCAACCAGTAGTACATGTAATCCCTAGATTACATCATCTATAGTCTACTGTATAATGTTTCAACCAGTAGTACATGTAATCGCCAGATTACAACATCTATAGTCTACTGTATCATGTTTCAACCAGTAGTACATGTAATCGCCAGATTACAACATCTATAGTCTACTGTAAAATGTTTCTGGGCCTGTGTTTACAAAGCTGATATGTTATTCTATCTATCCTTTTCCTTATGATATACAAGGTCCTCTACGCAAATCAGATCATAAAAGAATGTAAAACAGAAACCTATTTTTTTGTGTATTATTTATTGAGAATTGCATTGAGCTGGCAAGTAGAGAAACATCTGAGAATGTTATTTGCCCTGTAGCAGCAGCCTTTGCTACCAAGCTTCATCACATACCATGCACTATTCTTTGTTCACACTTTTTGATGTTGTTCTGCTTTGCAGCCATATTGAGTGTTTACAAGTGTATGGTGTCCATTTTAGGACATCATCACACCTATACGGTGCCCATATTAGAACAGCCTCTGGAGGTTGTTTGAAGTGGGAGAACCATCAGTTGTATGGATCTTGGTTCATTCATTCAGACTTGGTGTCAAAAGAAAGTTGTCCAATCATTAGTCAGACAAATGTCCATGGCTGGTACTTGGTGTCATAGTCATAGACAGACAGCAGGGTAGCCTCGTGGTTAGAGCGTTGGAGTAGTAACCAAAAGGTTGCAAGTTCAAATCCCCGAGCCTACAAGGTACAAATCTGTCGTTCTGCCCCTGAACAGGCAGTCCATTGTTCCTAGGCCGTCATTGAAAATATGAATTTGTTCTTAACTGACTTGTTAAAAAAATATATGTTTTTTTACTAAAAAAGAATCTCCGGTTTAACCAGGGAATGCTTTTTCGTATTCCACCATTACTCCCTAGGCTCAGAGGTGATCAAACATAGAACATATAGAGACATTTTCTCCTGAACATGCACATCACTTCAATATTACAGATGGTACATGACATTAAAATAAGATGTTATTAAACCACAGATGATCCTATGGTAATATGTACAGATGCAGGATCTTAATTTGCTCACTTTTGTTGCTGCTGCACAGCAGGAAATGCAAACTTGCAGTGTATTCGAGGTTTAAAAAGCCTAAAGTTTGTCATTTCAACTTTAAAATGTCAGACTTCATTTGCCCTAACGAAAAATGTATCAACTCCTACAAAAAAGGTCCTTTAATTATAATCCACATAATAATTAACATTTCCTGCTGTTGCAGGATTATTTTCCAGATGTAGCAAAAGCTGGCTCAAATTAAGATCCTACATCTGTCGGTGTTTGACGTTACATTTTACTAATCAACTCTATTAAAAAAAAAGAAATTCAGTTTATAAATGAAACTTAATATGAACAGCATATTATTACACAACTCAAGCACAATTTCAATCCAATCCATATCATATTCCCTGTATGCGTCTTCGAAGTGCTTTGTGCCAGTTGTCCTATGTACTTTCATTCCACCTTCTATAAACACCAAATGGAAATAGTAATTCATTCAACAACCAGGCCAAGGGAACAGTAAACATTGGCTGAGGATATGAACCATTAAATCCTGGTTGTTTGATCAGCTTGAGAAAATTGCTTAGAAACATTAACTGCTAATTCTGGGTGTATGTTACAGTAACTAAAAAGGTATAATGACTTTGGGATACGGAGAGCGGGGATACAGAGAGCGGGTTTAAATTCTACAAGGCAGCACATTTCAGACTACATTTCAGACTGTACATTTCAGACTGTACATTTCAGACTGTACATTTCAGACTGTACATTTCAGACTGTACATTTCAGACTGTACATTTCAGACTGCACATTTCAGACTGTACATTTCAGACTGCACATTTCAGACTGCACATTTCAGACTGGCGTTACATTTCAGACTGTACATTTCAGACTGCACATTTCAGACTGCACATTTCAGACGGCACATTTCAGACTGTACATTTCAGACTGTACATTTCAGACTGCACATTTCAGACGGCACATTTCAGACTGCACATTTCAGACGGCACATTTCAGACTGCACATTTCAGACTGTACATTTCAGACTGCACATTTCAGACTGTACATTTCAGACTGCACATTTCAGACTGCACATTTCAGACTGTACATTTCAGACTGCACATTTCAGACGGTACATTTCAGACTGCACATTTCAGACTGTACATTTCAGACTGTACATTTCAGACTGCACATTTCAGACTGTACATTTCAGACTGTACATTTCAGACTGCACATTTCAGACGGCACATTTCAGACTGTACATTTCAGACTGCACATTTCAGACTGTACATTTCAGACTGCACATTTCAGACTGCACATTTCAGACTGCACATTTCAGACGGTACATTTCAGACTGCACATTTCAGACTGCACATTTCAGACGGTACATTTCAGACTGCACATTTCAGACTGTACATTTCAGACTGTACATTTCAGACGGTACATTTCAGACTGTACATTTCAGACTGCACATTTCAGACATTTCAGGCACATTTCAGATGGCACATTTCAGACTGTACATTTCAGACTGTACATTTCAGACTGTACATTTCAGACTGTACATTTCAGATGGCACATTTCAGACGGTACATTTCAGACTGTACATTTCAGACTGTACATTTCAGACTGCACATTTCAGACGGTACATTTCAGACTGTACATTTCAGACTGTACATTTCAGACTGTACATTTCAGACTGTGTTGCATTTTTTCAGACTGCACATTTCAGACTGTACATTCCAGACCTGTCTGACATTTCATTGTTTTCAGATGCACATTTCAGACTGTACATTTTGACAGGTGTACATTTTTGAGACTGTACATTTCCAGACTGCACAATTTCAGACTGCACATTTCAGACTGTACATTTCAGACTGCACATTTCAGACTGTACATTTCAGACTGCACATTTCAGACTGTACATTTCAGACTGCACATTTCAGATGGCACATTTCAGACTGTACATTTCAGACTGTACATTTCAGACTGTACATTTCAGACTGTACATTTCAGACTAACGGTACATTTCAGACTGTACATTTCAGATGGCACATTTCAGACTCATTTCAGACTGTACATTTACAGACTGCACATTTCAGACTGCACATTTCAGACTGTACATTTCAGACGGTACATTTCAGACTGTACATTTCAGACTTCAGTACATTTCAGACTGCACATTTCAGACTGTACATTTCAGACATTGACTTTCACATTTCAGACTGTACATTTCAGATGGCCTCACATTTCAGGAAATAGACATTTCAGACTGTACCAATTCAGATGGCCTGACATTTCAGACTGTACATTTCAGACTGCATTTATTTCAGACTGTACATTTCAGTACTGCTCAACAAATTCAGACATTTCAATGTCATTTCAGACTTACATTTTGTGATCATTTCAGACTGGCATTTCAGACTGCACATTTCAGAACATTTCAGACTTCATTTCTAAACTGTACATTTCAGAATTGCTTCAGTACATTTCAAACTGACTTTCAGATGGCACATTTCAACATTTCAGACTGTACATTCAGTGTACATGGCACATTTCAGACGGTACATTTCAGACTGTACATTCAGACTGCACATTTCAGACTGCAATTTCAGATGGCCATTTCATGCTCACATTTCAAACTGATTTCAAAATAAACCAATCAGTATGGCTTCATGCTCAGACTGTACAAATCAGACTTCAAAATAAACAATCAGTACTGGCCTCATTTCAGAAATACACTTCAAAATAAACCAATCCTTTCAGTATGGCCTCATGCTCAGACTTCAAAAAAACCAATCAGTATTGCCTCATGCTCATTAAGCAGTTGACTTCAAAATAAACCAATCAGTATGGCCTCATGCTCAGGAAATAGACTTCAAAATAAACCAATCAGTATGGCCTCATTTTGAATTTCAAATAGACTTAAAAAAGCATTTCACCAATTTGTCATTCCCATGAAATACGGTAATATTTCTCTATTACAATAAACTTCAGTATGTCCCATTCTCAGTACTGCCTGTCTCCGACCCCCTGTCATTTAAATAACACTTGCAATCAGTTTCTGTACTGCCTGTCTCCACCCCTGTCATCAATAACACATTGCTCTACCCTTTCAGTCTGTACATCCAGAAAACTGCACATTTCAGACTGTACATTCAATAACATTGCTCTCCCTTTCTGTACTGCCTGTCTCCGACCCAAACTGTCATCAATAACACTTGCTCTCCCTTTCTTTACTGTCATGCTCCAGACTGTCATCAATAACACTTTCCAGCTCTCCCTTTCTGTACTGCCTGTCTCCAACATTTCAGACTGTCATCAGGATAACACTTGCTCTAAACCTTTCTGTACTGCCTGTCTCAGAAATAGACTGTCATCAATAACACATTTGCTCTCCCTTTCTGTACTGACCTGTCTCCAAAATAAACACTTGCTCTCCTTTCTGTACTGCCTGTCTCCGACCCCTGTCATCAATAACACTTGCTCTCCCTTTCTTTACTGCCTGTCTCCAACCCCTGTCATCAATAACACTTGCTCTCCCTTTCTGTACTGCCTGTCTCCGACCCCTGTCATCAATAACACTTGCTCTCCCTTTCTGTACTGCCTGTCTCCAACCCCTGTCATCAATAACACTTGCTCTCCCTTTCTGTACTGCCTGTCTCCAACCCCTGTCATCAATAACACTTGCTCTCCCTTTCTTTACTGCCTGTCTCCGACCCCTGTCATCAATAACACTTGCTCTCCCTTTCTGTACTGCCTGTCTCCGGCCCCTGTCATCAATAACACTTGCTCTCCCTTTCTGTACTGCCTGTCTCCACCCCTGTCATCAATAACACTTGCTCTCCCTTTCTGTACTGCCTGTCTCCGACCCGTCATCAATAACACTTGCTCTCCCTTTCTGTACTGCCTGTCTCCAACCCCTGTCATCAATAACACTTGCTCTCCCTTTCTGTACTGCCTGTCTCCGACCCCTGTCATCAATAACACTTGCTCTCCCTTTCTGTACTGCCTGTCTCCGACCCCTGTCATCAATAACACTTGCTCTCCCTTTCTGTACTGCCTGTCTCCGACCCCTGTCATCAATAACACTTGCTCTCCCTTTCTGTACTGCCTGTCTCCGACCCCTGTCATCAATAACACTTGCTCTCCCTTTCTGTACTGCCTGTCTCCGACCCCTGTCATCAATAACACTTGCTCTCCCTTTCTGTACTGCCTGTCTCCGACCCCTGTCATCAATAACACTTGCTCTCCCTTTCTGTACTGCCTGTCTCCGACCCCTGTCATCAATAACACTTGCTCTCCCTTTCTGTACTGCCTGTCTCCGACCCCTGTCATCAATAACACTTGCTCTCCCTTTCTGTACTGCCTGTCTCCAACCCGTCATCAATAACACTTGCTCTCCCTTTCTTTACTGCCTGTCTCCGACCCCTGTCATCAATAACACTTGCTCTCCCTTTCTGTACTGCCTGTCTCCAACCCCTGTCATCAATAACACTTGCTCTCCCTTTCTTTACTGCCTGTCTCCGACCCCTGTCATCAATAACACTTGCTCTCCCTTTCTGTACTGCCTGTCTCCGACCCGTCATCAATAACACTTGCTCTCCCTTTCTGTACTGCCTGTCTCCGGCCCTGTCATCAATAACACTTGCTCTCTCTTTCTGTACTGCCTGTCTCCACCCGTCATCAATAACACTTGCTCTCCTTTCTGTACTGCCTGTCTCCGAGCCCCTGTCATCAATAACACTTGCTCTCCCTTTCTGTACTGCCTGTCTCCGACCCCTGTCATTACATACAAATGAAGTCAGAATGCAGGCAACAACATTTGTTTAAGCACTTGGGCTACAGACAGCAAAAATATTTCAAATTCAAGAACGTACAGTATTATATAGAGCCATTATTACATGGAACTCCAATCTAATATTGCTGAAATGAACAGCAAACCTTGTTTTAAAAAACGGATAAAGCATCACCTCACGGCGACGCCTCTCCTCTGTTTGACCTGCAGATAGCCTGTGTATGTATTGATATGTAGGCTTTGTGTGCCGTTTTTAAATGTAGTAGTTCTCTCCTGGAGCTGATCTTGTCTATTAATGTTCTGTATTATGTCATGTTTCATGTGTTGTGTGGACCCCAGGAAGAGTAGCTGCTGCTTTTGCAACAGCCAATGGGGATCCTAATAAAATGCCAAATATCAAATGAGGAGTTGAACTGAATGTGTCTTAGACCCCAAATGTTCACCTGATGACCTGTTCGTCCTCTCCCTGCCTCAACGTGGGCGGTGCGGTCTCTCTCACTCCCTCTATTGCCTGTCTTTGACCCCTGCCATAATCATATGACCAAATACAAAGATGGCATTCCTTAACAATGATGGGGTTTGTTTATTATTAACATGAATTAGGTTCTACTGTTATCAGCTAAATGATTGATTTACTGGCTGGCATTATGTATAGCTAGCTACTTTACTCCATAGTACCAGTCTATTATGAATTGTACAGTATAGTTAGCTAGCCATGTAGGTATTCATACATTTTCTTACACTCCAACCCCTGTCACTTCAAAAAATAATGCCTGTACCTTGCTCCTTTTGGCCTGTCTAGACCTCCATTAAGGTAATTATTTTTGGTTCTGTTTTACTAGGGTGAACTGACTCACTGAGTGTTGATTATCTGAATCTGCAGTTGAAAAGGAAAAGAGGAAGACACTGTTTTGGCCCCCATCTACTGGAGAAGAGGAAGACACTTAGCTAGACCCCCACCTACCTCCACTGTGCTATCTTAGCTAGACCCCCACCTACTGGAAAAGAGGAAGACCTGTGCTTTTTGAGCTTACTGGAATCAATAACACTTGCTATCTTAGCTGAACCTACTGGAAAAGGCCACTGTGCTACCCCCCACCTACTGGAAAAAGAGGAAGACACTGACCCCCACCTACTGGAAAAGAGGAAGACACTTGCTATCTTAGCTAGATGCCTGTGTGCTATCTTAGCTATTGGAAAAAAGAGGAAGACACTTGCTATCTTTTTAGCTGTCTACTGGAAAAGAGGAAGACACTGTGCTATCTTAGCTAGACCCCCCACCTACTGGAAAAGAGGAAGACACTGTGCTATCTTAGCTAGCCCCACCTACTGGAAAGAGGAAGACACTGTGCTATCTTAGCTAGACCCCCACCTACTGGAAAATGAAGACACTGTGCTATCTTTGCTAGACCCCCCACCTACTGGAAAAGAGGAAGACACTGTGCTATCTTAGCTAGACCCCCCACCTACTGGAAAAGAGGAAGACACTGTTGCTGGGCTACTGGAAAGAGGAAGACACTGTCTACCCCCCACCTACTGGAAAAGAGGCTGTCAGACACTGTGCTAAGCTTACTGGAAAATGAGTTTAAGGCACTGTGCTATCTTACCCCCACCTACTGGAAAAGAGGAAGACACTGTGCTATCTTAGCTAGACCCCCCACCTACTGGAAAAGAGGAAGACACTGTGCTATCTTAGCTAGACCCCCACCTACCACTGTGCTACTGGAAAAAAAGAGGAAGACACTGTGCTATCTTAGCTAGACCCCCACCTACTGGAAAAGAGGAAGACACTGTGCTATTATGAATTGCTATCTTAGCTAGACCCCCACCTACTGGAAAAGAGAAGACACTGTGCTATCTTAGCTAGACCCCACCTACTGGAAAAGAGAAGACACTGTGCTAGCTTTGGTGCTATCTTAGCTAGACCCCCCACCTACTGGAAAAGAGGAAGACACTGTGCTATCTTAGCTACTCCCCCCACCTACTGGAAAAGAGGAAGACACTGTGCTTCCTTAGCAATTTTTTGCTAGCTTAGCTAGACCCCCACCTACTGGAAAAGAGGAAGACACTGTGCTAGCTTAGCTAGACCCCCCACCTACTGGAAAAGGTAAGACACTGTGCTAGCTTAGCTAGACCCCCCACCTACTGGAAAAAGGAAGACACTGTGTCCTGCTTAGCTCCCCACCTACTGGTGCACTGTATCTTAGCTAGACCCCCACCTACTGGAAAAGAGGAAGACACTGTGCTAGCTTAGGTGACCCCCACCTACTGGAAAAGAGGAAGACACTGAGTGTTGAGCTAGACCCCCACCTACTGGAAAAGAGGAAGACACTGTGCTAGCTTAGCTAGACCCCACCTACTGGAAAAGAGGAAGACACTGTGCTAGCTTAGCTAGACCCCACCTACTGGAAAAAGAGGAAGACACTGTGCTAGCTTAGCTAGACCCCCACCTACTGGAAAAGAGGAAGACACTACTTAGCTAGAACCTACTGGAAAAGAGGAAGACACTGTGCTAGCTTTGGTGCTAGCTTTGGAAAAGAGGAAGACACTGTGCTATCTTAGCTAGACCCCCACCTACTGGAAAAGAGGAAGACACTGTGCTATCTTAGCTAGACCCCCCACCTACTGGAAAAGAGGAAGACACTGTGCTAGCTTAGCTAGACCCCCCACCTACTGGAAAAGAGGAAGACACTGTGCTAGCTTAGCTAGACCCCCCACCTACTGGAAAAGAGGAAGACACTGTGCTAGCTTTGGTGCTAGCTAGACCCCCCCTACTGGAAAAAGAGGAAGACACTGTGCTACTGCTAGACCCCCAACTGGAAAAGAGGAAGACACTGTGCTAGCTTTGGTGCTAGAGCTAGACCCCCACCTACTGGAAAAGAGGAAGACACTGTGCTAGCTTAGCTAGACCCCCACCTACTGGAAAAGAGGAAGACACCTACTTAGCTAGAAACCTACTGGAAAAGAGGAAGACACTGTGCTAGCTTTGGTGCTATCTTAGCTAGACCCCCCACCTACTGGAAAAGAGGAAGATACTGTGCTAGCTTTGGTGCTATCTTAGCTAGACCCCCACCTACTGGAAAAGAGGAAGACACTGTGCTAGCTTAGCTAGACCCCCCACCTACTGGAAAAGAGGAAGACACTGTGCTAGCTTTGGTGCTATCTTAGCTAGACCCCCCACCTACTGGAAAAGAGGAAGACACTGTGCTATCTTAGCTAGACCCCCCACCTACTGGAAAAGAGGAAGACACTGTGCTAGCTTAGCTAGACCCCCCACCTACTGGAAAAGAGTAAGACACTGTGCTAGCTTAGCTAGACCCCCCACCTACTGGAAAAGACGAAGACACTGTGCTAGCTTAGCTAGACTCCCCACCTACTGGAAAAGAGGAAGACACTGTGCTAGCTTTGGTGCTAGCTTAGCTAGAACCCCACCTACTGGAAAAGAGGAAGACACTGTGCTAGCTTTGGTGCTAGCTTAGCTAGAACCCCACCTACTGGAAAAGAGGAAGACACTGTGCTAGCTTTGGTGCTAGCTTAGCTAGAACCCCACCTACTGGAAAAGAGGAAGACACTGTGCTAGCTTTGGTGGTAGAGCAGAACCCCACCTACTGGAAAAGAGGAAGACACTGTGCTAGCTTTGGTGCTAGCTTAGCTAGAACCCCACCTACTGGAAAAGAGGAAGACACTGTGCTAGCTTAGCTAGAACCCCACCTACTGGAAAAGAGGAAGACACTGTGCTAGCTTTGGTGCTAGCTTAGCTAGAACCCCACCTACTGGAAAAGAGGAAGACACTGTGCTAGCTTTGGTGCTAGCTTAGCTAGAACCCCACCTACTGGAGAAGAGGAAGACACATTTCAGTACAGGACAGGCATTTCCTCCTCCCAGAGCGCTAAGAACCTTGGCGTGATCCTGGACAACACCCTGTCGTTCTCAACCAACATCATGGCGGTGGCCCGTTCCTGTAGGTTCATGCTCTACAACATCCGCAGAGTACGACCCTGCCTCACACAGGAAGCGGCGCAGGTCCTAATCCAGGCACTTGTCATCTCCCGTCTGGATTACTGCAACTCGCTGTTGGCTGGGCTCCCTGCCTGTGCCATTAAACCCCTACAACTCATCCAGAACGCCGCAGCCCGTCTGGTGTTCAACCTTCCCAAGTTCTCTCACGTCACCCCGCTCCTCCGCTCTCTCCACTGGCTTCCAGTTGAAGCTCGCATCCGCTACAAGACCATGGTGCTTGCCTACGGAGCTGTGAGGGGAACGGCACCGCAGTACCTCCAGGCTCTGATCAGGACCTACACCCAAACAAGGGCACTGCGTTCATCCACCTCTGGCCTGCTCGCCTCCCTACCACTGAGGAAGTACAGTTCCCGCTCAGCCCAGTCAAAACTGTTCGCTGCTCTGGCCCCCAATGGTGGAACAAACTCACGACGCCAGGACAGCGAGTCAATCACCACCTTCCGGAGACACCTGAAACCCCACCTCTTCAAGGAATACCTAGGATAGGATAAGTAATCCTTCTCACCCCCCCCCTTAAATGATTTAGATGCACTATTGTAAGTGGCTGTTCCACTGGATGTCAGAAGATGAATTCACCAATTTGTAAGTCGCTCTGGATAAGAGCGTCTGCTAAATGACTTAAATGTAAATGTAAATGTAAATGTAATTTCAGAGCACAAGTTTCAGACTGTGCAAGCATTTCAGACTGCACATTTCAGACTGTTCTGTTATTTCAGACAACAAGTTTCAGACTGTACAAGCATTTCAGACTGCACATTTCAGACTGTTCTGTTATTTCAGACAACAAGTTTCAGACTGTACAAGCATTTCAGACTGCACATTTCAGTACAGGACAGGCATTTCAGACCACAAGTTTCAGACTGTACAAGCATTTCAGACTGCACATTTCAGTACAGGACAGGCATTTCAGAGCATAAGTTTCAGACTGTGCAAGCATTTCAGACTGCACATTTCAGACTGTTCTGTTATTTCAGACAACAGGTTTCAGACTGTACAAGCATTTCAGACTGCACATTTCTGTACAGTCCAATCTGTCTCGCTGTGATTCACTGGCCACATCGAAGCAATGTTTGACTGCCATCAGCTTCCTAGAGATGGATAGATTCAGCAACAGCTTTTTTCCTGCTCAGCCCTTCTGCTGAACAAAAATACAATCTTGTGTAAAGCTTGGGAATGTTAATTAGCAGGTGTGGGTGTCCCCTTGAAAATGTGCAGGCATCGTTAATGTCACGTGGAATTAAAAAGGGAAATGGGAGGCTTACAGGGTTTTGATTTGAAAGTGCTCATTGTACAAGTTTAGTTTTGATTGGAATGATTGGAATGTTTTAGAATGATTGGAATCGGGCTGACACAAGTTTCTGTTCAAAACCCATTTGTCCAGCATTTAATCAGATTTTCAGAGTCATGGGTGCAGAATTAAGACTTTGAAAATATTCTCGCTCCCAATATACTGTATGTGTTTGATTTTCTAACATTTTATTTGTGAATTTGAAACAGGAAAAGCTTGTTGGGTACCCCAGCATTGCTTATTAGCAATGGCTCCCAAATGGCACCCTCTTTCCTATAAAGTATAGTGTACTACTGTTGACCATAGCTGTATGGGTCCTGGCCAAAAGTAGGACACTACAGGGGGAATAGGATTGCATTTGGGACACAGATTTACAATTTCTGTCTGACAGATGATCACATTAGCGCCTGCTTAGTGGCACACTGTTTGAGCTTCTCAGTGAGTCATCACACAGCTACAGTGTTTTGTTGATTCTGGTCCAGCTGTTGGCTTTCAGTTTCGATGAAATGCTGAAATGATGTCTACCGTGGTTGGGGTAAATCCATTGCTGTAATTTCCAGGAAAAACTGAAATAGTTTCTAAAGTTTTCCTACTTTATTGGCTTGTACTTCTGTCTTCTAAATGGTTTGCAGAACATAGTTAGTCAAAAGCAAACACTCCTTTGTATGGCTTTCAGAGGACAGTTGGGGTGAAGCATACATCTCCATACTCCAACTGAGTCATAGCTCTGAAAATAACTGACAATGAAAATGAATAACAGTTACATAATTTCACCAAAGACGGGAAAAGGAATTGTGAAGAAGCCAGTGACGACTTCTTATCTTTTCATTTGAATGATTAGGAAATCATTTCCCTCCGCATTGTCTGTGGCTGAGGCTAATTCTTTTATCACAACACTTTTAATTAGCTGTATCTCTGTGTTACACTACCACACTACGAGCTGAACAATACTGTAGGATGGAGAAAGCAAAATATAGTACAGTGTGTTCTATTCATTTGGTGTGAAAGTAACATTTGTACATTTTTATAATTAATATCCATTCTGGTTAAGGACTTGGCCAACACTGGGTTTTATATATATATATATATAACTAAATATCTTGATACGCCACATGCAGTGAGTGGGACTTAGAGGAAAGGCAAGCTGGATATCTTGAAAGAGTTGAAGATTCTCTGGATATGGGGTTTAACACCCCCTAATGATCTCCAACTGTTAACATATCCTTCTATATGTCTGATGACTTCTCCCAACCCAATCTCCAAATAAAATGTCCACCCGTGGTGTAACTGCAACATCAGGATTACGTCATTGCTTGATGTTTACGCCACTATTGTAAAGTGGCTGTTCCACTGGATGTCAGAAGGTGAATTCACCAATTTGTAAGTCGCTCTGGATAAGAGCGTCTGCTAAATGACTTAAATGTAATGTAAATGTCATTGCGCCCCCTCTGGCTTGTGTGGTGGAGCAGATCTTTGTAGGCTATACTCAACCTGGTCTCAGGGTAGTAAGTTGGTGATCTGTTGATATCCGCCTAGTGGTGTTGGGGGTGTGGTTTGGTGCCTGGTTGGGCCTGTCCGGGGGTACTGTCGGACAGGGCCACAGTGTTCCTCGACCCACCCTGTCTCAGTCTCCAGTAGCTGCTCGGGTCAGTCTGTTATATCTGGTGTAATTCTCCTGTCTTATCTGGTGTCCTGTGTGAATTATACCGTTATTTTACCAGGTAAGTTGACTGAGAACACATTCTCATTTACAGCAACGACCTGGGGAAAAGTTACAGGAGAGAGATGAATGAGCCAATTGTAAGCCGGGAATGATTAGGTGACCATTATGGTATGAGGAACAGCTTGGGAATTTAGCCAGGACACCGGGGTTAACACCCCTACGATAAGTGCCATGGGATCTTTAATGACCTCAGAGTCAGGACACCAGGGTTAACACCCCTACGATAAGTGCCATGGGATCTTTAATGACCTCAGAGTCAGGACACCGGGGTTAACACCCCTACGATAAGTGCCATGGGATCTTTAATGACCTCAGAGCCAGGACACCGGGGTTAACACCCCTACGATAAGTGCCATGGGATCTTTAGTGACCTCAGAGTCAGGACACCGGGGTTAACACCCCTACGATAAGTGCCATGGGATCTTTATGACGGTTCCGGTTGGAGCGAGCGGCCGCATCTACACTTCGGTCCGCAGGTAGTATAACTTTTTATAACTTTTCATTACATATCGTTATAGTACAACGGTTTGATTTGTCTAATCAAACCGTCTAATCTGTCTAATCTTAGCAATTTCTTCTTAGCCAGCTACATAGCCGTCCTTGTATCAACGACAATTGCATAATTATCGTATTTCGTCGTCCTAACGTATCTGCCCAGCAGCTAGCTAAGCAGCTAAGCAGCTAGCTAACATCCACTGTCCACTAGCACTGTAGTAACTATTACACTCAACTGAACGACTGATTAGCGTAGTGTCAGCTAGCTACATAGTTGTCTTCGTATCCAAGATAATTGTGCAGTTTAGAGTGTGTAGACTTAGAGTGATTATCTTAATTTACCGAGGTTAGCTAGCCAGCTATTTGTCGATCCTTAACGTAGGAAATGCTGCTAGCTAGCTAGCCAACAGCTAGCCAACCTCTACCGAATTGAACTCCAACTACCCGGTCAACATTCCGCGTCGTTCCACAGGTAGTATCACATTTTCATTTCACTTCATTACAGTACAACGGTTTGATTTGTTTGATCGTAGCTTGCCAGCTACATAGCCGTCTTTGTATCTAAGACAATTGTGTAGTCTAGAGCGATTTTCTAGGTTAGCTTTCTAGGTTAGCTGGCCAGCTATTGTCGTTCTTCTACTGTTTGAATAGCAGCACCGTAGTAACTATTACAGTACAACGGTTTGTTTTTGTTTGATCGTAGCTAGCTAGATACATAGCCGTCTTTGTATCTAAGACAATTGTGTAGCCTAGAGCGATTTTCTAGGTTAGCCAGCCAGCTATTGTCGTTCTTTTAAGTAACGGAACGCAATCAACCTTGCTAGCTAGCCAGCTAGCCCCGAATAGCAGCACTGTAGAAACTATTACACTCGACGGAACGACTTGATTAGTGTAGTGTCAACATCGCAGCCACTACCAGCTAGCCTACTCCAGCAGTACTGTTTCATTTCAATCATTTTAGTCAATAAGATTCTTGCTACGTAAGCTTAACTTTCTGAACATTCGAGACGTGTAGTCCACTTGTCATTCCAATCTCCTTTGCATTAGCGTAGCCTCTTCTGTACCCTGTTAACTATGTGTCTATCTATCCCTGTTCTCTCCTCTCTGCACAGACCATACAAACGCTCCACACCGCGTGGCCGCAGCCACCCTAATCTGGTGGTCCCAGCGCGCACGACCCACGTGGAGTTCCTGGTCTCCGGTAGCCTCTGGAACTGCCGATCTGCGGCCAACAAGGCAGAGTTCATCTCAGCCTATGCCTCCCTCCAGTCCCTCGACTTCCTGGCACTGACGGAAACATGGATCACCACAGATAACACTGCTACTCCTACTGCTCTCTCTTCGTCCACCCACGTGTTCTCGCACACCCCGAGAGCTTCTGGTCAGCGGGGTGGTGGCACCGGGATCCTCATCTCTCCCAAGTGGTCATTCTCTCTCTCTCCCCTTACCCATCTATCTATCGCCTCCTTTGAATTCCATGCTGTCACAGTTACCAGCCCTTTCAAGCTTAACATTCTTATCATTTATCGCCTCCAGGTTCCCTCGGAGAGTTCATCAATGAGCTTGATGCCTTGATAAGCTCCTTTCCTGAGGACGGCTCACCTCTCACAGTCCTGGGCGACTTTAACCTCCCCACGTCTACCTTTGACTCATTCCTCTCTGCCTCCTTCTTTCCACTCCTCTCCTCTTTTGACCTCACCCTCTCACCTTCCCCCCTACTCACAAGGCAGGCAATACGCTCGACCTCATCTTTACTAGATGCTGTTCTTCCACTAACCTCACTGCAACTCCCCTCCAAGTCTCCGACCACTACCTTGTATCCTTTTCCCTCTCGCTCTCATCCAACACTTCCCACTGCCCCTACTCGGATGGTATCGCGCCGTCCCAACCTTCGCTCTCTCTCCCCCCGCTACTCTTTCCTCTTCCATCCTTTCATCTCTTCCCTCTGCTCATACCTTCTCCAACCTTTCTCCTGACTCTGCCTCCTCAACCCTCCTCTCTTCCCTTTCTGCATCCTTTGACTCTCTATGTCCCCTATCCTCCAGGCCGGCTCGGTCCTCCCCTCCCGCTCCGTGGCTCGATGACTCATTGCGAGCTCACAGAACAGAGCTCCGGGCAGCCGAGCGGAAATGGAGGAAAACCCGCCTCCTGCGGACCTGGCATCCTTTCACTCCCTCCTCTCTACATTTTCCTCCTCTGTCTCTGCTGCTAAAGCCACTTTCTACCACTCTAAATTCCAAGCATCTGCCTCTAACCCTAGGAAGCTCTTTGCCACCTTCTCCTCCCTTCTGAATCCTCCTCCCCCTCCCCCCTCCTCCCCTCTCTGCAGATGACTTCGTCAACCATTTTGAAAAGAAGGTCGACGACATCCGATCCTCGTTTGCTAAGTCAAACGACACCGCTGGTTCTGCTCACACTGCCCTACCCTGTGCTCTGACCTCTTTCTCCCTCTCTCTCCAGATGAAATCTCGCTTCTTGTGACGGCCGGCCGCCCAACAACCTGCCCGCTCGACCCTATCCCCTCCTCTCTCCTCCAGACCATTTCCGGGGACCTTCTCCCTTACCTCACCTCGCTCATCAACTCATCCCTGACCGCTGGCCACGTCCCTTCCGTCTTCAAGAGAGCGAGAGTTGCACCCCTTCTGAAGAAACCTACACTCGATCCCTCCGATGTCAACAACTACAGACCAGTATCCCTTCTTTTCTTTTCTCTCCAAAACTCTTGAACGTGCCGTCCTTGGCCAGCTCTCCCTCTATCTCTCTCAGAATGACCTTCTTGATCCAAATCAGTCAGGTTTCAAGACTAGTCATTCAACTGAGACTGCTCTTCTCTGCATCACGGAGGCGCTCCGCACTGCTAAAGCTAACTCTCTCTCCTCTGCTCTCATCCTTCTAGACCTATCGGCTGCCTTCGATACTGTGAACCATCAGATCCTCCTCTCCACCCTCTCCGAGTTGGGCATCTCCGGCGCGGCCCACGCTTGATTGCGTCCTACCTGACAGGTCGCTCCTACCAGGTGGCGTGGCGGAATCTGTCTCCTCGCCACGCGCTCTCACCACTGGTGTCCCCAGGGCTCTGTTCTAGGCCCTCTCCTATTCTCGCTATACACCAAGTCACTTGGCTCTGTCATAACCTCACATGGTCTCTCCTATCATTGCTATGCAGACGACACACAATTAATCTTCTCCTTTCCCTTCTGATGACCAGGTGGCGGAATCGCATCTCTGCATGTCTGGCAGACATATCAGTGTGGATGACGGATCACCACCTCAAGCTGAACCTCGGCAAGACGGAGCTGCTCTTCCTCCCGGGGAAGGACTGCCCGTTCCATGATCTCGCCATCACGGTTGACAACTCCATTGTGTCCTCCTCCCAGAGCGCTAAGAACCTTGGCGTGATCCTGGACAACACCCTGTCGTTCTCAACCAACATCATGGCGGTGGCCCGTTCCTGTAGGTTCATGCTCTACAACATCCGCAGAGTACGACCCTGCCTCACACAGGAAGCGGCGCAGGTCCTAATCCAGGCACTTGTCATCTCCCGTCTGGATTACTGCAACTCGCTGTTGGCTGGGCTCCCTGCCTGTGCCATTAAACCCCTACAACTCATCCAGAACGCCGCAGCCCGTCTGGTGTTCAACCTTCCCAAGTTCTCTCACGTCACCCCGCTCCTCCGCTCTCTCCACTGGCTTCCAGTTGAAGCTCGCATCCGCTACAAGACCATGGTGCTTGCCTACGGAGCTGTGAGGGGAACGGCACCGCAGTACCTCCAGGCTCTGATCCAGGCCCTACACCCAAGCAAGGGCACTGCGTTCATCCACCTCTGGCCTGCTCGCCTCCCTACCATTGAGGAAGTACAGTTCCCGCCTCAGCCCAGTCAAAACTGTTCGCTGCTCTGGCCCCCCAATGGTGGAACAAACTCCCTCACGACGCCAGGACAGCGGAGTCAATCACCACCTTCCGGAGACACCTGAAACCCCACCTCTTCAAGGAATACCTAGGATAGGATAAGTAATCCTTCTCACCCCCCCCCTTAATGACTTAGATGCACTATTGTAAAGTGGCTGTTCCACTGGATGTCAGAAGGTGAATTCACCAATTTGTAAGTCGCTCTGGATAAGAGCGTCTGCTAAATGACTTAAATGTAAATGTAAATGTAGTGACCTCAGAGTCAGGACACCGGGGTTAACACCCCTACGATAAGTGCCATGGGATCTTTAATGACCTCAGAGTCAGGA
>NW_027012608.1:0-18861 GCF_036934945.1 Oncorhynchus masou masou
CATCAGCAAAACAAAGAAGCCAATTGTGTACTTCAGGAGGAACCAGGCTGGACGCTCCCAAAGGTCCTAATCAATGGGGCCTCCGGGAGACTTACCTTACATGCTGATCCCCCTATGGGCATTACCCCCCCCCCCCAAACGGTCACTTACCTTACATCCTTACATGCTGATCCCCTATGGGCATTAACCCCCCAAACGGTCACTTACCTTACATCCTTACATACTGATCCCCCTATAGGCCTTCCCCCCCCCAACGGTCACTTACTCATCCTTACATGCTGATCCCCCTATGGGCATTACCCCCCCAAACGGTCACTTACCTTACATCCTTACATACTGATCCCCCTAGGGCATTACCCCCAAACGGTCACTTACCTTACATCCTTACATGCTGATCTATGGGTATTACCCCCCCTCTAAACGGTCACTTACCTTACATCCTTACATGCTGATCCCCCTATGGGCATTACCCCCCAAACGGTCACTTACCTTACATCCTTACATGCTGATCCCCCTATAGGCATTACCCCCCCCCAAACGGTCACTTACCTTACATCCTTACATGCTGATCCCCTATGGGCATTACCCCCCCCCAAACGGTCACTTACCTTACATCCTTACATGCTGATCCCCTATGAACATTGTCCCCCGCCAACTGACTTTTACTCTGCGCCCACCCCAACGACATTCATCACTGTTGCATTTGGTAATATGTAAATTATAGATTTGTTTATTATAATTTGTATTGTTTTTATTTTGCTTGGTCCCCACACCCCATCAATGGTCATGCTTCTCCCTTATAGTCATTCCCCACACCCTCTAAACAGTCTTTACTCTGTCTCCACCCCAATGGACATTTAATTTATTAATCACTGCCACAGTTATGTGTATAGTGCTATTTGTATTGTTTTTATTACCATTGTCATTATTTTATTTCACTAATCCTGCCTGTTGGAGCCTAAAAGTTCACTCTACCCTGCAATCACACCTGCAGCAACTCTGTACATGTGACTATTAGACACTCTGAATCTGAAAATGATACGTATACGGTCGTCCTCTGATTTGATACGTATTATACGGTACGTCCTCTGATTTGATATGTATGATATGATGCGTCCTCTGATTTGATACGTATTATACGGGTACGCCCTCTGATTTGATACGCATTATATGGTACGTCCTCTGATTTGATACGTATGATATGGCACGTCCTCTGATTTGATACGTATTATATGGTACGTCCTCTGATTTGATACGTATGATATGTACGATCCTCTGATTTGATATATTATGGTGCGTCCTCTGATTTGATCGTATGATATGGTACGTCCTCTGATTTGATATGTATTATACGGTACGCCCTCTGATTTGATTTGTATTATACGGTACGTCCTCTGATTTGATACGCATTATACGGTCGTCCTCTGATTTGATACGTATTATACGGTCGTCCTCTGATTTGATACGTATTATACGGTTACGTCCTCTGATTTGATACGTATTATACGGGCACGTCCTCTGATTTGATCGTATTATAAGGGTGCGTCCTCTGATTTGATACGTATTATACGGTACGTCCTCTGATTTGATACGTATTATACGGTACGTCCTCTGATTCGTATGATATTTTACGACTCTATTCCATTCATAATGTAACATGACGTAACGCAATATATCATACTAAATGGAGTGTCACATATTTATGTACAGAATAAAACAAATTGCCCTGAGACCATATTGAATCATGTTATGAAAGATTTATTGACGAGTAAAAATTATGTTTGACTGATTTTGTAGGTTCATACTGCACAGCCATACACTCAGATGAGATTAATGCCCATGCATGTCTATAGAGCCTAATATCGATTTCTCACACATTTAGTCATTTAACTATATCAATTGCAAGAAAAAAGTGAACGTGACGCATGTTAATTATTTAATAGTTTATGAAAATATTTTTTTCAAAATATTGATTCTGTAATTGTTCATTTGTTTATGGAAATCAATGGACAGTGCTGTATTTGAGTCAATAAAGGTATTGGTCTAACAACTATCCAACTGCCCACAGATAACTCCCTTCCATCATCTTGGATACCCCTACAATAACCTGATATTTAGGGTAGGGTATCTACAATAACCCGCTATTTAGGGTAGGGTATCTACAATAACCCGCTATTTAGGGTAGGGTATCTACAATAACCTGATATTTAGGGTAGGGTATCTACAATAACCTGATGTAGGTATATCTACAATAACCTGTTATTTAGGGTAGGCATATCTACAATAACCTGATATTTAGGTATCTACAATAACCTGATGTATAGGGTACCTACAATAACCTGTTATTTAGGGTATTCTACAATAACCTGATATATAGGGTATCTACAGTAACCCACTATTTAGGGTTAGGGTATCTACAATAACCCACCATTTAGGTATCTACAATAACCCACTATTTAGGGTATCTACAATAACCTGTTATTTAGGGTATCTACAATGACCCACTATTTAGGGTAGGGTAGGGTATCTACAATAACCCGCTATTTAGGGTTAGGGTATCTACAATAACCTGATATATAGGGTATCTACAATAACCTGATATTTAGGGTATCTACAATAACCTGATATTTAGGGTAGGGTATCTACAAAATTCTGATATTTAGGGTTAGGTATCTAAAATAACCTGTTATATAGGGTATCTACAATAACCATATTTAGGTTAGGGTATCTACAATAACCCGCTATGTTATTTAGGGTATCTACAATAACCTGTTATTTAGGGTATCTACAATTTCCTGATATTTAGGGTTAGAGTATCTACAATAACCTGTTATTTAGGGTACCTACAATAACCAGTTATTTAGGGTATCTACAATAACCTGTTATTTGGAGTTAGAGTATCTACAATAACCTGTTGTTAGGGTTAGGGTATCTACAATAACCTGTTATTTAGGGTAGGGTATCTACAATAAACTGATATATAGGGTATCTACAATAACCTGATATTTAGGTTAGGGTATCTACAATATCCTGATATTTAGGGTTAGGGTATCTACAATAACCTGATATTTAGGGTAGGGTATCTACAATAACCTGATATTTAGGTAGGGTATCTACAATAACCTGATATTTAGGTTAGGGTATCTACAATAACCCGCTATTTAGGTTAGGAGTATCTACAATAACCTGATATTTAGGTAGGGTATCTACAATAACCTGATATTTAGGGTTAGGGTATCTACAATAACTTGATATTTAGGGTATCCACAATAACCTGATGTATAGGGTACCTGCAATAACCTGTTATTTCGGTTTAGGCATTCTACAATAACCTGATATATAGGGTATTCACAGTAACCCACATTTAGGGGCAACTGGACCATTTAGGGTATCTACAATAACCCTGTATTTAGGGTATCTACAATAACCTGTTATTTAGGGTATCTACAATGACCCACTATTTAGGGTATATAGGGTATCTACAATAACCCGATATTTAGGAGTTAGGGTATCTACAATAACCTGATATATAGGGTATCTACAATAACCTGATATTTAGGGTAGGGTATCTACAATAACCTGATATTTAGGTAGGTATCTACAATAACCTGATATTTAGGTTAGTATCTACAATAACCTGCTATTTAGGGTTAGGGTATCTACAATAACCTGATATTTAGGGTAGGGTATCTACAATAACCCGCTATTTAGGGTTAGGGTATCTACAAGAACCTGATATTTAGGGTATCTACAATAACCTGATATATAGGGTATCTACAATAACCCATATTTAGGGTTAGGTATCTACAATAACCTGATATTTAGGGTGGTATCTACAATAACCCGATATTTAGGGTAGGGTATCTACAATAACCTGATATTTAGGGTAGGTATCTACAATAACATGATATTTAGGGGGGTATCTGCAATAACCTGCTATTTAGGGTTAGGGTATCTACAATAACCTGATATTTAGGGTATCTACAATAACCTGATATTTAGAGTTAGGGTATCTACAAAAACCCGCTATTTAGGGTTAGGGTATCTACAATAACCTGTTATTTAGGGTAGGGTATCTACAATTTCCTGATATTTAGGGTTATACAATAACATGATATATAGGGTATCTACAATAACCTGTTATTTAGGGTATCTACAATAACCTGATATATAGGGTATCTACAATAACCTGATATTTGGTAGGGTATCTACAATAACCTGATATTTAGGGTAGGGTATCTACAATAACCTGTTATTTAGGTTTAGGGTATCTACAATAACCTGATATTTAGGGTAGGGTATCTACAATAACCTGATATTTAGGGGGGTATCTACAATAACCTGATATTTAGGGTAGGGTATCTACAATAACCTGATATTTAGGTAGGGTATCTACAATAACCTGGGTATCTACAATAACATGATATTTAGGTATCTACAATATCCTGATGTTATTTAGGGTATCTACAATTTCCTGATATTTAGGGTTAGGTATCTACAATAACCTGTTATTTAGGGTATCTACAATAACCAGTTATTTTGGTATCTACAATAACCTGATATATTAGGGTATCTACAATAACCTGTTATTTAGGGTTAGGTATCTACAATAACCTGTTATTTAGGGTATCTACAATAAACTGTATATTAGGGTATCTACAATAACCTGATATTTGGGTTATATCTACAATAACCTGATATTTGTGGTATCTACAATAACCTGATATTTAGGGTATCTATCTATAACCTGATATAGGGTAGGGTATAGGTATCTACAATAACCTGATATTTAGGGTAGGGTATCTACAATAACCTGATATTTAGGGTAGGATATTTATAGGGTATCTACAATAACCTGATATTTAGGTATCCACAATAACCTGATGTATAGGGTACCGCAATAACCTGTTATTTAGGGTAGGGTATCTACAATAACCTGATATATAGGGTATCTACAGTAACCTGATATTTAGGGTTAGGGTATCTACAATAACCTGATGTATTTAGGGTATCTACAATAACCTGATATAAGGTATCTACCTGTTATTTAGGGTAGGGTATCTAAATAACCCACTATTTAGGGTAGGGTATCTGCAATAACCCACTATTTAGGGTTAGGGTATCTACAATAACCTGATATTTAGGGTAGGGTATCTACAATAACCTGATATTTAGGGTTATGTACAATAACCTGATATTTAGGTATCTACAATATCCTGTTATTTATTGTATCTACAATAACCTGTTGTTAGGGTTAGGTATCTACAATAACCTGTTATTTAGGGTATCTACAGTAACCTGATATATTAGGTATCTACAATAACCTGTTATTTAGGGTATCTACAATAACCTGATATATAGGGTATCTACAATGTTATATTTAGGGTTAGGGTATCTACAATAACCTGATATATAGGGTAGGGTATCTACAATAACCTGATATTAGGTATCTACAATAACCTGATATTTAGGGTAGGCATCTACAATAACCTGATATTTAGGGTAGGAGTATCTACAATAATTCGTTATTTAGGGTAGGGTATCTACAATAACCTGATATTTAGGGTTTAGGGTATCTACAAAAACCTGTTGTTAGGTTTAGGGTATCTACAATAACCTGTTATTTAGGTAGGGTATCTGCAATAACCTAATAGGGTAGGGTATCTACAATAACCTGTTATTTAGGGTAGGGTATCTACAATAACCTGATATATAGGGTATATACAATAACCTGATATATAGGGTATCTACAATAACCTGTTATTTAGGGTATCTACAATAACCTGATGTATAAGTATCTACAATAACCTGTTATTTAGGGTAGGGTATCTACAATAACCTGATATTTAGGGTAGGGTATCTACAATAACCTGTTATTTAGGTTTAGGGTATCTTCAATAACCTGTTATTTAGGGTTAGTGTATCTACAATAACCTGTTATTTAGGGTATCTACAATAACCTGTTATTTAGGGTTAGGGTATCTACAATAACCTGTTATTTAGGGTATCTACAATAACCTGATATATTGAGTATATACAATAACCTGATATATAGGGTATCTACAATAACCTGATATATAAGGTATCTACAATAACCTGATGTATAGGGTATCTACAATAACCTGTTATTTAGGGTTAGGGTATCTACAATAACCTGTTATTTAGGGTCTACAATAACCTGTTATTTGGAGTTAGGGTATCTACAATAACCTGTTGTTTAGGTATCTACAATAACCTGTTATTTAGGGTAGGGTATCTACAATAACCTGTTATTTAGGGTTAGTGTATCTACAATAACCTGATATATTTCTACAATAACCTGATGTATAGGCTATCTACAATAACCTGTTATTTAGGGTAGGGTATCTACAATAACAATATAGGAATATCCAATAACCTGTTATTTAGGGTATCTACAATAACCTGATATTTTGGGTATCTACAATAACCTGTTATTTAGGGTTAGGGTATCTACAATAACCTGTTATTTAGGGTTAGGGTATCTACAATAACCTGTTATTGGGTATCTACAATAACCTGATATTAGGGTATCTACAATAACCTGATATTTAGGGTATCTACAATAACCTTTATTTTATTTAGGGTTAGGGTATCTACAATAACCTGTTATTTAGGGTTAGGTATCTACAATAACCTGTTATTTAGGGTTAGGGTATCTACAATAACCTGATATAGGGTATCTACAATAACATGATATTTAGGGTTATCTACAATAACCTGTTATTTAGGGTATCTACAATAACCTGATATATTGGGTATCTACAATAGCCTGATATTTAGGGTTAGGTATCTACAATAACCTGATATTAGGGTATCTACAATAACCTGATATATAGGGTATCTACAATAACATGATATTTAGGGTAGGGTATCTACAATAACCTGTTATTTAAGGTATCTACAATAACATGATATTTAGGGTGGGTATCTACAATAACCTGTTATTTAGGGTTAAAATTCTACAATAACCTGATATATAGGTATCTACAATAACCTGATATATAGGGGTTAGGGTATCTACAATAACCCGCTATTTAGGGTATATCTACAATAACCTGATATATAGGTATCTACAATAACCATGATATTTAGGGTATCTACAATAACCTGATTTATTAGGGTATCTACAATAACCTGTTGTTAGGGTTAGGGTATCTACCTGATATTTAGGGTATATCTACAATAACCTGTTATTTAGGGTAACTACAATAACCAGTTATTTAGGTGTCTACAATAACCTGTTATTTGGAGTTAGGGGTATCTACAATAACCTGTTATTTAGGTTAGGGTATCTACAATAACCTGATATTTAGGGTTATACAATAACCTGATATATCTACAATAACCTGATTTATAGGGTATCTACAATAACCTGATGTATAGGGTATCTACAATAACCTGTTATTTAGGGTAGGGTATCTACAATAACCTGATATTTAGGGTTAGGGTATCTACAATAACCTGTTATTTAGGGTTAGGTATCTACAATAACCTGTTATTTAGGGTATCTACAATAACCTGATATATAGGGTATCTGCAATAACCTGATATTTAGGGTAGGGTATCTACAATAACCTGATATTTAGGGTATCTACAATAACCCATATTTAGGGTTAGAGTATCTACAATAACCTGATGTATAGGGTATCTACAGTAACCTGTTATTTAGGGGTATCTACAATAACCTGTTGTTATATAGGGTATCTACAATAACCTATTTAGGTAGGGTATCTACAATAACCTGATATTTAGGGTTAGGTATCTACAATAACCTGATATATAGGGTATCTACAATAACCTGATATATAGGTATGTACAATAACCTGATATTTAGGGTATCTACAATAACCTGTTATTTATTGTATCTACAATAACCTGTTATTTATTGTATCTACAATAACCTGCTATTTCAGGTTAGGGTATCTGCAATAAACCTGCTATTTGATTTAGGTATCTACAAGAACCTGTTATTTAGGGTATCTACAATAACCTGATATATTGGGTATCTACAATAGCCTTATATTTAGGGTTAGGGTATCTACAATAACCTGATATATAGGGTTAGGGTATCTACAATAACACGCTATTTAGGGTAGGGTGTCTACAATAACCTGATATTTAGGGTAGGGTATCTACAATAACATGATATTTAGGGTAGGGTATCTACAATAATTCGCTATTTAGGGTTAGGGTATCTACAATAACCTGTTATTTAGGGTATCTACAAAAACCTGTTGTTAGGATTAGGGTATCTACAATAACCTGTTATTTAGGGTAGGGTATCTACAATAACCTAATATAGGGTATATACAATAACCTGTTATTTAGGGTAGGGTATACAATAACCTGTTATATAGGTAGTATATACAATAACCTGATATATAGGGTATATACAATAACCTGTTATTTAGGGTATCTACAATAACCTGATGTATAGGTATCTACAATAACCTGTTATTTAAGTTCTAGTTATTTGGTATCTACAATAACCTGATATTTAGGGTAGGGTATCTACAATAACCTGTTATTTAGGTTTAGGGTATCTACAATAACCTGTTATTTAGGGTTAGGGTATCTACAATAACCTGTTATTTAGGGTATCTACAATAACCTGATATATTGGGTATCTACAATAGCCTGATATTTAGGGTATCTACAATAACCTGATATATAAGGTATCTACAATAACATGATATTTAGGGTAGGGTATCTACAATAACCCGCTATTTAGGGTTAGGGTATCTACAATAACCTGTTATTTAGGGTATCTACAATAACCTGTTATTTGGAGTTAGGGTATCTACAATAACCTGTTGTTAGGGTTAGGGTATCTACAATAACCTGTTATTTAGGGTAGGGTATCTACAATAACCTGATATATAGGGTATATACAATAACCTGATATATGGGTATCTACAATAACCTGATATTTAAGGTATCTACAATAACCTGATGTATAGGGTATCTACAATAACCTGTTATTTAGGGTAGGGTATCTACAATAACCTGATATATAGGTATCTACAATAACCTGATATTTAGGGTAGGGTATCTACAATAACCTGATATTTAGGGTTAGGGTATCTACAATAACCTGTTATTTAGGGTTAGGGTATCTACAATAACCTGTTATTTAGGTTAGGGTATCTACAATAACCTGATATATAGGGTATATACAATAACCTCATATTAGGCTATCTACAATAACCTGATATTTAGGTATCTACAATAACCTGATATATAGTGTAGGTATCTACAACAACCTGATATATAGGGTATCTACAATAACCTGATATTTAGGTTAGGTATCTACAATAACCTGTTATTTAGGGTAGGGTATACAATAACCTGTTATTTAGTGTTAGGGTATCTACAATAACCTGTTATTTAGGGTTAGGGTATCTACAATAAGCTGTTATTTAGGGTAGGGTATCTACAATAACATGATATTTAGGGTAGGGTATCTACAATAACATGATATTTAGGGTAGGGTATCTACAATAATTCGCTATTTAGGGTTAGGGTATCTACAATAACCTGTTATTTAGGGTATCTACAATAACCTGATATTTAGGGTATCTACAATAACCTGATGTATAGGGTATCTACAATAACCTGTTATTTAGGGTTAGGGTATCTACAATAACCTGTTATTTAGGGTATCTACAATAACCTGATATATTGGGTATCTACAATAGCCTGATATTTAGGGTTAGGGTATCTACAATAACCTGATATATAGGGTATCTACAATTACCTGATATATAGGGTTAGGTATCTACAATAACCTGATATTTGGGTTGAGGTATCTACAATAACCTATGATATATAAGGTATCTACAATAACCTGATATTTAGGGTAGGGTATCTACAACCTGCTATTTAGGGTTAGGGTATCTACAATAACCTGTTATTTAGGGTATCTACAATAACCTGATATTTAGGGTTAGAGTATCTACAATAACCTGTTATTTAGAGGTAACTACAATAACCAGTTATTTAGGGGTTGTCTACAATAACCTGTTATTTGGAGTTAGGTATCTACAATAACCTGTTGTTAGGGTTAGGGTATCTACAATAACCTGATATATAGGTATATACAATAACCTGATATATAGGGTATCTACAATAACATGATATTTAGGGTATCTACAATAACCTGATGTATATGGTATCTACAATAACCTGTTATTTAGGGTAGGGTATCTACAATAACCTGATATTTAGGGTTAGGGTATCTACAATAACCTGTTATTTAGGGTTAGGGTATCTACAATAACCTGTTATTTAGGTTAGGGTATCTACAATAACCTGATATATAGGGTATATACAATAACCTCATATTAGGCTATCTACAATAACCTGATATTTAGGGTATATACAATAACCTGTTATTTAGGTTAGGGTATCTACAATAACCTGATATATAGGGTATCTACAATAACCTGATATTTAGGGTAGGGTATCTACAATAACCTGATATTTAGGGTTAGGGTATCTACAATAACCTGTTATTTAGGGGTTAGGGTATCTACAATAACCTGTTATTTAGGTTAAATTATCTACAATAACCTGATATAGGGTATATACAATAACCTCATATTAGGCTATCTACAATAACCTGATATTTAGGGTATCTACAATAACCTGATATATAGTGTAGGGTATCTACAGTAACCTGATATATAGGGTATCTACAATAACCTGATATTTAGGGTTAGGGTATCTACAATAACCTGTTATTTGGGGTAGGGTATCTACAATAACCTGATATATAGGGTAGGGTATCTACAATAACCTGATATATAGGGTTCCTACAATAACCTGTTATTTAGGGTAGGTTATCTACAATAACCCGATATATAGGGTATCTACAATAACCTGTTATTTAGGGTAGGGTATCTACAATAACCTGTTATTTAGGGTTAGGGTATCTACAATAACCTGTTATTTAGGGTTAGGGTATCTACAATAACCTGTTATTTAGGGTAGGGTATCTACAATAACCTGATATATAGGGTAGGGTATCTACAATAACCTGATATATAGGGCATCTACAATAACCCGATATTTAGGGTTAGGGTATCTACAATAACCTGTTATTTAGGGTTAGGGTATCTACAATAACCTGTTATTTAGGGTAGGGTATCTACAATAACCTGATATATGGGGTATCTACAATAACCTGTTATTTAGGGTAGGGTATCTACAATAACCTGTTATTTAGGGTAGGGTATCTACAATAACCTGTTATTTAGGGTAGGGTATCTACAATAACCTGATATATAGGGTATATACAATAACCTGATATATAGGGTATCTACAATAACCTGATGTATAGGGTATCTACAATAACCTGTTATTTAGGGTAGGGTATCTACAATAACCTGATATATAGTGTATCTACAATAACCTGATATTTAGGGTAGGGTATCTACAATAACCTGTTATTTAGGGTTAGGGTATCTACAATAACCTGTTATTTAGGGTATCTACAATAACCTGTTATTTAGGGTTAGGGTATCTACAATAACCTGTTGTTAGGGTTAGGGTATCTACAATAACCTGTTATTTAGGGTAGGGTATCTACAATAACCTGTTATTTAGGGTAGGGTATCTACAATAACCTGTTATTTGGGGTAGGGTATCTACAATAACCTGTTATTTAGGGTAGGGTATCTACAATAACCTGTTATTTAGGTTTGGGTATCTACAATAACCTGTTATTTAGGGTAGGGTATCTACAATAACCTGTTATTTTAGGGACAAAACGGATATTCTGTAGGCAACAACACAAGATGAATGTAAAACTGTTGGTTCCCAGAATGATCCGGGAACATTTTTTTAGATTAAGTTGTGGAACATTATGTGCTTGCTGAGGAGGAGGCTATTTTATAACAAAGCACACATTTGGGTTCACAACACAGGCTCGATGTAGTCTTTAAGTAGAAGGCATTCTGTATTGTGTTTGAATGAGGTGGACCATTTAATCTTACAAGGACAGACAGAATGATTGAATTGCAGAGAGAAACACTCCGACAGTACACACATACAGGACACAAGCATAGGCCTGGTCAGTCAAAGCCCACAGTACTCCTCTCGCAAAACATATATTTACATTGGCAAAGCAATGCAACATGCTCGACCTCATCTTTACTAGATGCTGTTCTTCCACTAACCTCATTGCAACTCCCCTCCAAGTCTCCGACCACTACCTTGTATCCTTTTCCCTCTCGCTCTCATCCAACACTTCCCACACTGCCCCTACTCGGATGGTATCGCGCCGTCCCAACCTTCGCTCTCTCTCCCCCGCTACTCTCTCTCTTCCATCCTATCATCTCTTCCTCTGCTCATACCTTCTCCAACCTTTCTCCTGATTCTGCCTCCTCAACCCTCCTCTCTTCCCTTTCTGCATCCTTTGACTCTCTATGTCCCCTATCCTCCAGGCCAGCTCGGTCCTCCCCTCCCGCTCCGTGGCTCGATGACTCATTGCGAGCTCACAGAACAGAGCTCCGGGCAGCCGAGCGGAAATGGAGGAAAATCTCGCCTCCCGCGGACCTGGCATCCTTTCCTCCCTCCCTCTCTACATTTTCCTCCTCTGTCTCTGCTGCTAAAGCCACTTTCTACCACTCTAAATTCCAAGCATCTGCCTCTAACCCTAGGAAGCTCTTTGCCACCTTCTCCTCCCTCCTGAATCCTCCTCCCCCTCCCCCTCCTCCTCTCTGCAGATGACTTTGTCAACCATTTTGAAAAGAAGGTCGACGACATCCGATCCTCGTTTGCTAAGTCAAGCGACACCGCTGGTTCTGCTCACACTGCCCTACCCTGTGCTCTGACCTCTTTCTCCCCTCTCTCTCCAGATGAAATCTCGCTTCTTGTGACGGCCGGCCGCCCAACAACCTGCCCGCTTGACCCTATCCCTCCTCTTCTCCAGACCATTTCCGGGGACCTTCTCCTTACCTCACTCGCTCATCAACTCATCCCTGACCGCTGGCTACGTCCCTTCCGTCTTCAAGAGAGCGAGAGTTGCACCCCCTTCTGAAAAAAACCTACACTCGATCCCTCCGATGTCAACAACTACAGACCAGTATCCCTTCTTTCTTTTCTCTCCAAAACTCTTGAGACGTGCCATCCTTGGCCAGCTCTCCCATATCTCTCTCAGAATGACCTTCTTGATCCAAATCAGTCAGGTTACAAGACTAGTAATTCAACTGAGACTGCTCTTCTCTGCATCACGGAGGCGCTCCGCACTGCTAAAGCTAACTCTCCTCTGCTCTCATCCTTCTAGACCTATCGGCTGCCTTCTATACTGTGAACCATCAGATCCTCCTCTCCACAATCTCCGAGTTGGGCATCTCCGCGCGGCCCACGCTTGGATTGCGTCCTACCTGACAGGTCGCTCCTACCAGGTGGCGTGGCGAGAATCTGTCTCCTCGCCACGCGCTCTCACCACTGGTGTCCCCAGAGGCTCTGTTCTAGGCCCTCTCCTATTCTCGCTATACACCAAGTCACTTGGCTCTGTCATAACCTCATGGTCTCTCCTATCATTGCTATGTAGACGACACACAATTAATCTTCTCCTTTCCCCCTTCTGATGACCAGGTGGCTAATCGCATCTCTGCATGTCTGGCAGACATATCAGTGGGATGACGGATCACCACCTCAAGCTGAACTCTCGGCAAGACGGAGCTGCTCTTCCTCCCGGGGAAGGACTGCCCGTTCCATGATCTCGCCATCACAGTTGACAACTCCATTGTGTCCTCCTCCCAGAGCGCTAAGAACCTTGGCGTGATCCTGGACAACACTCTGTGTTTCTCAACCAACATCATGGCGGTGGCCCGTTCCTGTAGGTTCATGCTCTACAGCATCCGCAGAGTGACCCTGCCTCACACGGAAGCGGCGCAGGTCTAATCCAGGCACTTGTCATCTCCCGTCTGGATTACTGCAACTCGCTGTTGGCTGGGCTCCCTGCCTGTGCCATTAAACCCTACAACTCATCCAGAACGCCGCAGCCCGTCTGGTGTTCAACCTTCCCAAGTTCTCTCCCGTCACCCCGCTCCTCCGCTCTCTCCCACTGGCTTCAGTTGAAGCTCGCATCCGCTACAAGACCATGGTGCTTGCCTACGGAGCTGTGAGGGGAACAGCACCGCAGTACCTCAGGCTCTGATCAGGCCCTACACCCAAGCTAGGGCACTGCGTTCATCCACCTCTGGCCTGCTCGCCTCCTACCATTGAGGAAGTACAGTTTCCGCTCCGCCCAGTCAAAACTGTTGGCTGCTCTGGCCCCCAATGGTGGAACAAACTCCCTCACGACGCCAGGACAAGCGGAGTCAATCACCACCTTCCGGAGACACCTGAAACCCCACCTCTTCAAGGAATACCTAGGATAGGATAAGTAATCCTTCTCACCACCCCCCCTTAATGATTTAGATGCACTATTGTAAAGTGGCTGTTCCACTGGATGTCAGGAAGGTGAATTCACCAATTTGTAGAGTCGCTCTGGATAAGAGCGTCTGCTAAATGACTTAAATGTAAATGTAAATGTAAATAGACTATTTTTTAAAAGGGAAATGAATAATGAGAAATTAACAGTGAACATTAAACTCTCAAAAGTTTTAAAATAATATAGACATTTTAAATGTTATATTATGGGCTATGGTTAGTAAGTGTAGCTCATTTTCCACCTCATTTGTGGGCCGTGGGCACATAGGCAGACCTGGCTCTCCAGAGAAGACCGGCTATGGCGACCTCTTGATAGCAAGGCAATGCTCACTGAGTTTGTACATAGTCAAAGCTTTTCTTAATGTTGGGTCAGTCCCAGTGGTCAGGTATTCTGCTACGGTATACTCTCTGTTTAGGGCCAAATAACATTCCAGTTTGCTCAATTTAAAAATATATATATTCCAATGTGTCAAGTAATTATCTTTAGTTTTCTCATGATTTGGTTTGGGTCTAATTGTGTTGCGTCCTGGGGCTCTTTGAGTCTGTTTGTGTTTGTAAACATAGTCACAGTACTAGCTGGCTGAGGGGACACTTTTCCAGGTTCATCTCTCCTTAGGTGATGGCTTTGTTATGGAAGGTGTGAGGAATCCGTCCTTTAGGTGGTTGTACAATCTAATAGCTCTTTTCTGGACTTTTATTATGAGTGGGAGTCGTTCTAATTCTGCTCTACATTATTTGGTGTTTTACTTTGTACAAAGGAAGATGTTTTTTTTTTCAGAATTCTGCCATTTGAATCTGAATTTGGTGTTAATCCCATTTTCTGAATTGTTGGTTGATAATTGGACCCTTAGACCTCACAATGGGTTCTATAACTGATTCAAGTATTTTTAGCCAGATCCTAATTGGGATCAAATGTAATGTTCATACGATGATGGCATAGAAGGCCCTTCTTGCCATTATCTCTCAGATCATTCACAGCTTTGTGGAAGTTACCTGTGGCACTGATGTTTAGGCTGAGGTAGGTATAGTTTTTTTTGTGCTCTAAGGCAACAGTGTCTAGGTGGAATTTGTAGTCGTTGTCCTGGAAACTGGACCTTTTCTTGGAACACCATTATTTTTGTCTTACTGTGATTAACTGTCAGGGCCCAAGTCTAACATAATCTGAGCAGAAGATCTAGGTGCTGCTGCAGGCCCTCATTGGTTGGGGACAGAAGCAGCACCATCTGCAAACAGTAAACATGTGACTCAGACTCTAGTAGGGGCTGCAGACTGTTCTAGAGCCTCGTCAATTCATTAATATACATGTTGAATAGGGTGAGGCCGGGTGCTGCAGACTGTTCTAGAGCCCTCGCCAATTCATTAATATACATGTTGAATAGGTGGTGGGCCGGGAGCTGCAGACTGTTCTAGAGCCCTCGTCAATTCATTAATATACATGTTGAATAGGGTGAGGCCGGGAGCTGCAGACTGCTCTGACCCTCGCCAATTCATTAATATACATGTTGAATAGGGTGAGGCCGGGAGCTGCAGACTGCTCTAGAGCCCTCGCCAATTCATTAATATACATGTTGAATAGGGTGAGGCCGGGAGCTATGCAGACTGTTCTAGAGCCCCCGCCAATTCATGAATATACATGTTGAATAGGGTAGAGGCCGGGAGCTGCAGACTGTTCTAGAGCCTTCGCCAATTCATTAATATACATGTTGAATAGGGTGAGGCCGGGTGCTGCAGACTGCTCCTAGAGCCCTCGCCAATTCATTAATATACATGTTGAATAGGGTGAGGCCGGGTGCTGCAGACTGTTCTAGAGCCCCTCGCCAATTCATTAATATACATGCTGAATAGGGTGAGGCCGGGAGCTGCAGACTGCTCTAGAGCCCTCGCCAATTCATTAATATACATGTTGAATAGGGTGAGGCCGGGTGCTGCAGACTGCTCTAGAGCCCTCGTCAATTCATTAATATACATGTTGAATAGGGGTGGGGCTCAAGCTGCATTCTTGTCTCACCCCACGGCCCTGAGGAAAGACATCTGTGTTTTTTGCCCAAACTTTTGTTTGTGTACATGGATTTTATAATGCCGTATGTTTGTCCCCAAACACCACTTTTATCTATTTGTATAGCAGACCTCATGCCAAATTGCATCACACACTTTTTGAAATCAACAAAGTATGAGAAGACTTTTCTTTGTTTGTTTCTCAATAAGGGTGAAGGGTGAATACATGTGAATACTGTTGACAGATATCCCACAGTAATTATTGGGGTCAAATTTGTCTTTGGGGTGATCAGTCCTTGCTTCCAAGTATTGGGGAAGATGCCAGAGCTGTGGATGATGATAAAGAGTTTATATATATATATATATTTTTATTTTTTTATTTTTTTATTTTATGTTTATTTAATTTTTTATTTATACTGAACAAAAATATAAACGCAACAAATAAAGTGTTGGTCCCATGTTTCATGAGCCAAAATAAAATCCCAAATGTTCCATATGCGCCAAGAAGCTTATTTCTCTGAAAATTTGTTTACATCCCTGTTAGTGAGCATTTCTCCTTTGCCAAGCTAATCCATCCACCTGACAGGTGTGGCATATCATGTAGCTGATTAAACAGCATGGTCATAACACAGGTGCACCTTGTGCTGAGGACAATAAAAGGCCAATCTAAAATGTGCAGTTTGTCACACAACATCACAAGTTTTGAGGGCATACAATTGGCATGCTGACTGCGGGAATGTCCAACAGAGCTGTTGCCAGAAAATAGAATGTTAATTTGTCTACCATAAGCCGCATCCAACATTGAGAATTTGGCAGCATATTCACCAGCCTCACCTGCAGACAACGTGTAACCATGCCAGCCCAGAACCTCCATCCGGCTTCTCCACCTGTGTCAGGCATAGTGTATAGGTGAGGAAGTCAGGCACAGGAGAGTCAAACGGAGTGTAAAATGGAGTCTTTTAATAAAGTCCACGTAACATGCTCCATAACACTAAGGTATACATAAACAAACATGGTCCCGAGGACCCCGACGCGCACCTGTACAACATAAAACTACACTGACAATAAAACAATCTCTGACAAAGACATGAGGGAAACAGAGGTGTTAAATACAAACAGGTAATGAATGGGATTGAAAACAGGTGTGGGAGGACTAAGACAAAACCAATGAAAAATGAAAAATGGATCAATGATGGCTAGAAGACCGGTGACGTCGGCACGCCGAGCACCGCCCCAACAAGGAGAGGCAACGACTTACTGTGAAGCGTCCTGACAACCTGTGGGATCGTCTGAGGTGGGAGTGGTGGTGCTGAGGGTATTTCTGTCTGTAAAAAAAGCCCTTTTGTGGGAGAAAAACTCATTCTGATTGGCTGGATCTGGATCCCCAGTGGGTGGGCCCTATTCCCTCACAGGCCTACCCATGGCTGCACACCTACCCAGTCATGTGAAATCAACACCACAGGCCTTTTTGGGTTTAGGGTTTGTATTTTGTCCTATGGTTCATTCAATGTAACTGGAGAATCCAGTGTGTTCTGAGTCTTTAATAGTTGATTCTAAGATTGTATTTGATCATGTATATGTTTGCAGTTTGTTCTTTGTTCTTTGTAGATTGATCCATACATCTCCGTTTTGAAGAGAATTCTTCATGTTGTTTTTGTTTAGTATATTCCAATTTTCCTAGAAGTGGTTAGTCTATGAATTCTTCAATTGCATTCAACTGATTTCTGATGTGCTTTAGTGTATTTATTTATTGTTTTAGTTATTCACCATAGTGAGGTGTAGGCTCAGGTTTCTGGGTCTCTGTGTTATGGTTGGATAGGTTCCAATGACAGGACAATGACCCAACACACCTCCGGCTGTGTAAGTGCTATTTGACCAAGAAGTGATGGAGTGCTGCATCTGATGATTTGGTCTCCACAATTACCACGACCTCAACCCAGTTGACATGATTTGTGATGAGTTGGACCGCAGTGAAAGTGAGTAAAAGCAGCCAGCAAGTGCTCAGCATATGTGGGAACTCCTTCAAGACTGTTGGAAAAATATTAGGTAAAGCTGGTTGAGAAATGCCAAGAGTGTGCAAAAGCTGTCATAAAGGCAGGGTGGCTACTTTGAAGAATCTCAAATATAAAATATGTTATGATTTGTTTAACACTTTCTTGGTTACTACATGATTCCATACATGTTATTTCATAGTTTTGAGGTCTTCACTCTTATTCTACAATGTAGAAAATAGTTAAATAAAGAAAAATCCCCTAAGCGGTAGGTGTGTCCAAACTTCTGACTGGTACTGTATAAATGGAGACTGTGTTTAGCTAAAAAACAAGGGTTAAATACATGTAAGAAATTTAATAAAATAAAAAGAATAAAGAATAAGAAAATGATTCCTGATCTTTCTTGTATCTC
>NW_027012609.1:0-50000 GCF_036934945.1 Oncorhynchus masou masou
GAGAGAGAGAGATTAGGGGACGGGTGTGATTCTCAGGAACGGCTAAATCAGTGGAGTGGAACCAGGGCTTAATATAGGCTTTAGCCTCCAGTTCCCAGCCCCTAGTCCCCTGCCAACAGCTCCCAGCCTTTAGCCCTAGATGCTAGCCCCAGCCTCTAAACCCCAGCCTCCATCTCCCAGCCTCCGTCTCCCAACCTCTAAAGCCCAGCCCCCAGTCTCTAACCCCCAGTCTCCATCTCCCAGCCTCTGTCTCCCAGTCTCCGTCTCCCAACCTCTAAAGCCCAGCCCCCAACCTCTAAAGCCCAGCCCCCAGTCTCTAACCCCCAGCCTCCATCTCCCAGCCTCTGTCTCCCAGTCTCCGTCTCCCAGCCTCTAAAGAGTTCATCTCAGCCTATGCCTCCCTCCAGTCCCTCGACTTCTTGGCACTGACGGAAACATGGATCACCACAGATAACACTGCTACTCCTACTGCTCTCTCTTCGTCCGCCCACGTGTTCTTGCACACCCCGAGAGCTTCTGGTCAGCGGGGTGGTGGCACCGGGATCCTCATCTCTCCCAAGTGGTCATTCTCTCTTTCTCCCCTTACCCATCTGTCTATCGCCTCCTTTGAATTCCATGCTGTCACAGTTACCAGCCCTTTCAAGCTTAACATCCTTATCATTTATCGCCCTCCAGGTTCCCTCGGAGAGTTCATCAATGAGCTTGATGCCTTGATAAGCTCCTTTCCTGAGGACGGCTCACCTCTCACAGTCCTGGGCGACTTTAACCTCCCCACGTCTACCTTTGACTCATTCCTCTCTGCCTCCTTCTTTCCACTCCTCTCCTCTTTTGACCTCACCCTCTCACCTTCCCCCTACTCACAAGGCAGGCAATACGCTCGACCTCATCTTTACTAGATGCTGTTCTTCCACTAACCTCATTGCAACTCCCCTCCAAGTCTCCGACCACTACCTTGTATCCTTTTCCCTCTCGCTCTCATCCAACACTTCCCACACTGCCCCTACTCGGATGGTATCGCGCCGTCCCAACCTTCGCTCTCTCTCCCCGCTACTCTCTCCTCTTCCATCCTATCATCTCTTCCCTCTGCTCATACCTTCTCCAACCTATCTCCTGATTCTGCCTCCTCAACCCTCCTCTCTTCCCTTTCTGCATCCTTTGACTCTCTATGTCCCCTATCCTCCAGGCCGGCTCGGTCCTCCCCTCCCGCTCCGTGGCTCGACGACTCATTGCGAGCTCACAGAACAGAGCTCCGGGCAGCCGAGCGGAAATGGAGGAAAACTCGCCTCCCTGCGGACCTGGCATCCTTTCACTCCCTCCTCTCTACATTTTCCTCCTCTGTCTCTGCTGCTAAAGCCACTTTCTACCACTCTAAATTCCAAGCATCTGCCTCTAACCCTAGGAAGCTCTTTGCCACCTTCTCCTCCCTCCTGAATCCTCCTCCCCCACCCCCCTCCTCCCTCTCTGCAGATGACTTCGTCAACCATTTTGAAAAGAAGGTCGACGACATCCGATCCTCGTTTGCTAAGTCAAACGACACCGCTGGTTCTGCTCACACTGCCCTACCCTGTGCTCTGACCTCTTTCTCCCCTCTCTCCAGATGAAATCTCGCTTCTTGTGACGGCCGGCCGCCCAACAACCTGCCCGCTTGACCCTATCCCTCCTCTCTTCTCCAGACCATTTCCGGAGACCTTCTCCTTACCTCACCTCGCTCATCAACTCATCCCTGACCGCTGGCTACGTCCCTTCCGTCTTCAAGAGAGCGAGAGTTGCACCCCTTCTGAAAAAACCTACACTCGATCCCTCCGATGTCAACAACTACAGACCAGTATCCCTTCTTTCTTTTCTCTCCAAAACTCTTGAACGTGCCGTCCTTGGCCAGCTCTCCCGCTATCTCTCTCAGAATGACCTTCTTGATCCAAATCAGTCAGGTTTCAAGACTAGTCATTCAACTGAGACTGCTCTTCTCTGTATCACGGAGGCGCTCCGCACTGCTAAAGCTAACTCTCTCCTCTGCTCTCATCCTTCTAGACCTATCGGCTGCCTTCGATACTGTGAACCATCAGATCCTCCTCTCCACCCTCTCCGAGTTGGGCATCTCCGGCGCGGCCCACGCTTGGATTGCGTCCTACCTGACAGGTCGCTCCTACCAGGTGGCGTGGCGAGAATCTGTCTCCTCACCACGCGCTCTCACCACTGGTGTCCCCCAGGGCTCTGTTCTAGGCCCTCTCCTGTTCTCGCTATACACCAAGTCACTTGGCTCTGTCATAACCTCACATGGTCTCTCCTATCATTGCTATGCAGACGACACACAATTAATCTTCTCCTTTCCCCTTCTGATGACCAGGTGGCGATCGCATCTCTGCATGTCTGGCAGACATATCAGTGTGGATGACGGATCACCACCTCAAGCTGAACCTCGGCAAGACGGAGCTGCTCTTCCTCCCGGGGAAGGACTGCCCGTTCCATGATCTCGCCATCACGGTTGACAACTCCATTGTGTCCTCCTCCCAGAGCGCTAAGAACCTTGGCGTGATCCTGGACAACACCCTGTCGTTCTCAACCAACATCATGGCGGTGGCCCGTTCCTGTAGGTTCATGCTCTACAACATCCGCAGAGTACGACCCTGCCTCACACAGGAAGCGGCGCAGGTCCTAATCCAGGCACTTGTCATCTCCCGTCTGGATTACTGCAACTCGCTGTTGGCTGGGCTCCCTGCCTGTGCCATTAAACCCCTACAACTCATACAGAACGCCGCAGCCCGTCTGGTGTTCAACCTTCCCAAGTTCTCTCACGTCACCCCGCTCCTCCGCTCTCTCCACTGGCTTCCAGTTGAAGCTCGCATCCGCTACAAGACCATGGTGCTTGCCTACGGAGCTGTGAGGGGAACGGCACCGCAGTACCTCCAGGCTCTGATCAGGCCCTACACCCAAACAAGGGCACTGCGTTCATCCACCTCTGGCCTGCTCGCCTCCCTACCACTGAGGAAGTACAGTTCCCGCTCAGCCCAGTCAAAACTGTTCGCTGCTCTGGCCCCCCAATGGTGGAACAAACTCCCTCACGACGCCAGGACAGCAGAGTCAATCACCACCTTCCGGAGACACCTGAAACCCCACCTCTTCAAGGAATACCTAGGATAGGATAAGTAATCCTTCTCACCCCCCCTTAAATGATTTAGATGCACTATTGTAAAGTGGCTGTTCCACTGGATGTCAGAAGGTGAATTCACCAATTTGTAAGTCGCTCTGGATAAGAGCGTCTGCTGAATGACTTAAATGTTAAATGTTAAATGTCTAAACCCCAGCCCCCAGTCTCTAACCCCCAGTCTCCATCTCCCAGCCTCTAACCCCCAGCCTCCTCCCTCAGGGCAGAGTGGAGGGGATCAGAGACATAAGGCCAGCTACTGCTCAGTAGCAGCGTGAGCTTTGCTACCACACAGCGAGAAGAGCAGGTCTGATACAGGCTGGAGGGGATCAGATTAGATCAGGGAGAAGAGCAGGTCTGATACAGACTGGAGGGGATCAGATCAGAGAGAAGAGCAGGTCTGATACAGGCTGGAGGGGATCGGATCAGAGAGAAGAGCAGGTCTGATACAGGCTGGAGGGGATCAGATCAGAGAGAAGAGCAGGTCTGATACAGACTGGAGGGGATCAGATCAGATCAGAGAGAAGAGCAGGTCTGATACAGACTGGAGGGGATCAGATCAGAGAGAAGAGCAGGTCTGATACAGACTGGAGGGATCAGATCAGAGAGAAGAGCAGGTCTGATACAGGCTGGAGGGATCAGATCAGAGAGAAGAGCAGGTCTGATACAGACTGGAGGGGATCAGATCAGAGAGAAGAGCAGGTCTGATACAGGCTGGAGGGGATCAGATCAGAGAGAAGAGCAGGTCTGATACAGGCTGGAGGGATCAGATCAGAGAGAAGAGCAGGTCTGATACAGACTGGAGGGATCAGATCAGAGAGAAGAGCAGGTCTGATACAGGCTGGAGGGATCAGATCAGAGAGAAGAGCAGGTCTGATACAGACTGGAGGGGATCAGATCAGAGAGAAGAGCAGGTCTGATACAGACTGGAGGGGATCAGATCAGAGAGAAGAGCAGGTCTGATACAGGCTGGAGGGGATCAGATCAGAGAGAAGAGCAGGTCTGATACAGGCTGGAGGGATCAGATCAGAGAGAAGAGCCGGTCTGATACAGGCTGGAGGGGATCAGATCAGAGAGAAGAGCAGGTCTGATACAGACTGGAGGGATCAGATCAGATCAGAGAGATTACGGATCAACACCTGAATCCCCTCAGAGTCAGTTAATGCAGATCAGTGGATCTATCACAGCATAGAGCTGGTTACTGTAGGATAGTTAATGTAGATCAGTGTATCTATCACAGCATAGAGCTGGTTACTGTAGGATAGTTAATGTAGATCAGTGGATCTATCACAGCATAGAGCTGGTTACTGTAGGATAGTTAATGTAGATCAGTGTATCTATCACAGCATAGAGCTGGTTACTGTAGGATAGCTAATGTAGATCAGTGGATCTATCACAGCATAGAGCTGGTTACTGTAGGATAGGTAATGTAGATCAGTGGATCTATCACAGCATAGAGCTGGTTACTGTAGGATAGCTAATGTAGATCAGTGGATCTATCACAGCATAGAGCTGGTTACTGTAGGATAGTTAATGTAGATCAGTGTATCTATCACAGCATAGAGCTGGTTACTGTAGGATAGTTCATGTAGATCAGTGTATCTATCACAGCATAGAGCTGGTTACTCTAGGATAGTTAATGTAGATCAGTGTATCTATCACAGCATAGAGCTGGTTACTGTAGGATAGTTAATGTAGATCAGTGTATCTATCACAGCATAGAGCTGGTTACTGTAGGATAGTTAATGTAGATCAGTGTATCTATCACAGCATAGAGCTGGTTACTGTAGGATAGTTCATGTAGATCAGTGTATCTATCACAGCATAGAGCTGGTTACTCTAGGATAGTTAATGTAGATCAGTGGATCTATCACAGCATAGAGCTGGTTACTGTAGGATAGCTAATGTAGATCAGTGGATCTATCACAGCATAGAGCTGGTTACTGTAGGATAGCTAATGCAGATCAGTCTATCTATCACAGCATAGAGCTGGTTACTGTAGGATAGTTAATGTAGATCAGTGTATCTATCACAGCATAGAGCTGGTTACTGTACGATAGTTAATGTAGATCAGTGTATCTATCACAGCATTGAGCTGGTTACTGTAGGGTAGTTAATGTAGATCAGTGGATCTATCGCAGCATAGAGCTAGTTACTGTAGGATAGCTAATGCAGATCAGTCTATCTATCACAGCATAGAGCTGGTTACTGTAGGATAGTTAATGTAGATCAGTGGATCTATCACAGCATAGAGCTGGTTACTGTAGGATAGTTCATGTAGATCAGTGTATCTATCACAGCATAGAGCTGGTTACTGTAGGATAGCTAATGTAGATCAGTGGATATATCACAGCATAGAGCTGGTTACTGTAGGATAGTTAACGTAGATCAGTGTATCTATCACAGCATAGAGCTGGTTACTGTAGGGTAGCCGAGTATAGCTCAGTATAGGTTAACCACACAGAGTGGGTCTACAGACTCGCTGCTCCTCCAAAACCTGCACTGTCTGTCTCTGTTCAGAGTCACTAACACAGTCTGTCCGGTCAGGTTAGTGTTAACTAGTACTAACAGTGTGTCTGGTCAGGTTAGTGTTAACTAGTACTAACAGTGTGTCTGGTCAGGTTAGTGTTAACTAGTACTAGCAGTCTGTCTGGTCAGGTTAGTGTTAACTAGTACTAACATGGTCTGTCTGGTCAGGTTAGTGTTAACTAGTACTAACACAGTCTGTCTGGTCAGGTTAGTGTTAACTAGTACTAACTCAGTCTGTCTGGTCAAGTTAGTGTTAACTAGTACTAACACAGTCAGTCTCGTCAGGTTAGTGTTAACTAGTACTAACAGTGTGTCTGGTCAGGTTAGTGTTAACTAGTACTAACAGTGTGTCTGGTCAGGTTAGTGTTAACTAGTACTAGCACAGTGTGTCTGGTCAGGTTAGTGTTAACTAGTACTAACAGTGTGTCTGGTCAGGTTAGTGTTAACTAGTACTAGCACAGTCTGTCTGGTCAGGTTAGTGTTAACTAGTACTAACAGTCTGTCTGGTCAGGTTAGTGTTAACTAGTACTAACAGTGTGTCTGGTCAGGTTAGTGTTAACTAGTACTAGCACAGTCTGTCTGGTCAGGTTAGTGTTAACTAGTACTAACAGTGTGTCTGGTCAGGTTAGTGTTAACTAGTACTCACACAGTCTGTCTGGTCAAGTTAGTGTTAACCAGCTATGGTTCTATCACTAGTGTGTGGGGAGGTCTAAATGCGTTGCTGGCCTGGCGTGCTGTGTGTGTGTGTGTGTGTGTGTGTGTGTGTGTGTGTGTGTGTGTGTGTGTGTGTGTGTGTGTGTGTGTGTGTGTGTGTGTGTGTGTGTGTGAGTGATGTAATCGCCTCTCGTTAACCCACTTTCCCCCCGTTTTCAGCGGTCTCTATTTGTGTCCACGTCACATTTCCCCCCCCAAAAAAATACCCAGCAGGCCCTGCCAGAGCAGGACAGGGGAAAGAATCTGGAGAGAAGGTCTCATAGCAGTCAGCTAGTAGACACTGTACTGTAGGCTGGTATTGACCAGGGTCACTGGGTTGTTCTGGCTCTTTCTTTGCAGAATATGTCAGTGATTCAAGGTGAGACCCAGTGGGTTGATCGTACAACACGCAAAGGGAACGTTGCTGTATCAGAACACAAAGTAAGAAATGACTCCCAGACAGAGGTACGCCATCAACCGCCAATCCATACAGTGATGCAGAACCTGGCCAACAGCACATTAAGCATTAAGAGTCTAGTTCTCCAGCACTGCTTGTAAACATTCCCGAGCTGTCATCAAGATGTCAGTGTCGTTGCTGCTCACTCTATTATCATGGGAGAAGTGATGTCTATCTGGCCTGGGGATTAAACTACCTCACAGTGTCGTTGACTCTATTATCATGGGAGAAGTGATGTCTATCTGGCCTGGGGATTAAACTACCTCACAGTGTCGTTGACTCTATTATCATGGGAGAAGTGATGTCTATCTGGCCTGGGGATTAAACTACCTCACAGTGTCGTTGACTCTATTATCATGGGAGAAGTGATATCTATCTGGCCTCGGGATAAAACTACCTCACAGTGTCGTTGCTGCTCACTCTATTATCATGGGAGAGGTGATATCTATCTGGCCTGGGGATTAAACTACCTCACAGTGTCGTTGACTCTATTATCATGGGAGAAGTGATGTCTATCTGGCCTGGGGATTAAACTACCTCACAGTGTCGTTGACTCTATTATCATGGGAGAAGTGATGTCTATCTGGCCTGGGGATTAAACTACCCCACAGTGTCGTTGACTCTATTATCATGGGAGAAGTGATATCTATCTGGCCTGGCGATTAAACTACCCCACAGTGTCGTTGCTGCTCACTCTATTATCATGGGAGAAGTGATATCTATCTGGCCTCGGGATAAAACTACCTCACAGTGTCGTTGACTCTATTATCATGGGAGAAGTGATATCTATCTGGCCTGGGGATTAAACTACCTCACAGTGTCGTTGCTGCTCACTCTATTATCATGGGAGAAGTGATATCTATCTGGCCTCGGGATTAAACTACCTCACAGTGTCGTTGCTGCTCACTCTATTATCATGGGAGAAGTGATATCTATCTGGCCTGGGGATTAAACTACCCCACAGTGTCGTTGCTGCTCACTCTATTATCATGGGAGAAGTGATATCTATCTGGCCTGGGGATTAAACTACCCCACAGTGTCGTTGCTGCTCACTCTATTATCATGGGAGAAGTGATATCTATCTGGCCTGGGGATTAAACTACCCCACAGTGTCGTTGCTGCTCACTCTATTATCATGGGAGAAGTGATATCTATCTGGCCTCGGGATAAAACTACCTCACAGTGACATTAGTTTGTACACTCTCCCTGTCTTTCCTTTTCTCTTCTCTTCTGTCTCGCTCTGTTTTCTCTCTGTCTCTCTTTCTCTCTCTGTCTCTCTTTCTCCCTCTCTTTCTCTCGTTTTCTCTCTCTCTCCGCTGTGACATTGAAGGTCCTGTTTAATAATGAAAGAGTGGTCATACAAGTGACCTTCTCCTAGTGACCCCATAGTGTCTGTCTGTCTGTCTGTCTGTCTGTCTGTCTGTCTGTCTGTCTGTCTGTCTGTCTGTCTCTCTCGCTGTCTGTCAGTCTGTCTGTCTGCCTATCTGTGTGTCAACGCAGGTCAGCAATCACTGTTGTGTTGTGTAACTGTGTCAAACAGAGGATCTGTGTCCCAACTGGCCTCCCCTCCTCCTCCCTCCCTCCCTCCCTCCTCCCTCCCTCCCTCCTCCCTCCCTCCCTCCCTCCCTCCCTCCCTGCTTCCTCCCTGCTTCCTCCCTCCCTCCCATTGTGACGGAGGCAGTTGGCCAGGCGTTGGTCACTGTAGCAATTGTGTTTTGAAATCAAACAAGTGTTTACCTGCCCCCCCCTCCCCTCCACAAGACAAACAGCACACAGCTGTCCCTGTATAAAGGCCCTCTAAATTGCAGTGAGGGGTGTGTGAGAGACAGAGAGAGAGACAGAGAGAGAGAGAGAGAGAGAGAGAGAGAGAGAGAGAGAGAGAGAGAGAGAGAGAGAGAGACAGAGAGAGACAGAGAGAGACAGAGAGAGAGAGAGAGAGAGAGAGAGAGAGAGAGAGAGAGAGAGAGACAGAGAGAGAGAGAGAGAGAGAGAGAGAGACAGAGAGAGACAGAGAGAGACAGAGAGAGAGAGAGAGAGAGAGAGACAGAGAGAGAGAGAGAGAGACAGAGAGAGACAGAGAGAGACAGAGAGAGACAGAGAGACAGAGAGAGAGAGAGATACAGTACACCTGGCTGGAAGCAGCAAGGTTAAATGGTCTGGTCGTATTGTCTGGAACACACAGTGATAAATTATTCCTTTATTGGCCGTGAGTAATGAGAACACAATATCGTTCTGTTTCCACCATAAACATATTCATCCTAGACTTGTTTTCTCATTCTGTATTTAACTTTGATGTCATTTTTTAAGTGTGCTTGTGGAGAGACATGTTGTAGGCTACAGTATGAGGAGGAAATTATAGTCCTAAAAATGCTTTCCAGTTTCACTGACTCACCCAATGATGCGTAGCTCACTATCTGGTGATGGTCGATGCAGCTCAAAAGCATAGCTCTCTCGATTTACTTACTAAAACAATATTTGAAGTTGATAAATGTGTTGGTAGTCTATAGCATAGAGTCTTGTCTTTTCAGCAGGAGACATTTGCTATCCAACATGTGTTTATACTAGATTGTATTTGAAATATTGAGAAAGGTCTGTTTTTGTCTACATGCTGTTGTTTCACTGACATATTTGCAGACTTTAGGCTATTCCTTGTTATTGTATTACAATCCACAGCTAGACTATTCCTTGTTATTGTATTACAATCTACAGCTAGACTATTCCTTGTTAACGGGCTACAGTCCACAGCTAGACTATTCCTTGTTATTGTATTACAATCTACAGCTAGACTAGTCCTTGTTATTGTATTACAATCCACAGCTAGACTATTCCTTGTTATTGTATTACAATCCACAGCTAGACTATTCCTTGTTAATGGGCTACAATCCACAGCTAGACTAGTCCTTGTTATTGTATTACAATCTACAGCTAGACTATTCCTTGTTAATGGGCTACAATCCACAGCTAGACTATTCCTTGTTAATGGGCTACAATCCACAGCTAGACTATTCCTTGTTAATGGGCTACAATCCACAGCTAGACTAGTCCTTGTTATTGTATTACAATCTACAGCTAGGCTATTCCTTGTTAATGGGCTACAATCCACAGCTAGACTATTCCTTGTTAATGGGCTACAATCCACAGCTAGACTAGTCCTTGTTATTGTATTACAATCCACAGCTGGACTATTCCTTGTTAATGGGCTACAGTCCACAGCTAGACTATTCCTTGTTATTGTATTACAATCCACAGCTAGACTATTCCTTGTTATTGTATTACAATCCACAGCTAGACTAGTCCTTGTTATTGTATTACAATCCACAGCTAGACTATTCCTTGTTAATGTATTACAGTCCACAGCTAGACTATTCCTTGTTATTGTATTACAATCCACAGCTAGACTATTCCTTGTTATTGTATTACAATCCACAGCTAGACTAGTCCTTGTTATTGTATTACAATCCACAGCTAGACTATTCCTTGTTATTGTATTACAATCCACAGCTAGACTAGTCCTTGTTAATGGGCTACAATCCACAGCTAGACTATTCCTTGTTAATGGGCTACAATCCACAGCTAGACTATTCCTTGTTATTGTATTACAATCCACAGCTAGACTAGTCCTTGTTATTGTATTACAATCCACAGCTAGACTATTCCTTGTTATTGTATTACAATCCTCAGCTAGTCTATTCCTTGTTATTATATTACAAACCACAGCGAGACTATTCCTTGTTAATGGGCTACAATCCACAGCTAGACTATTCCTTGTTAATGGGCTACAATCCACAGCTAGGCTATTCCTTGTTATTGTATTACAATCCACAGCTAGTCTATTCCTTGTTAATGGGCTACAATCCACAGCTAGACTATTCCTTGTTATTGTATTACAATCCACAGCTGGACTATTCCTTGTTATTGTATTACAATCCACAGCGAGACTATTCCTTGTTAAGGGCTACAATCCACAGCTAGGCTATTCCTTGTTATTGTATTACAATCCACAGCTAGACTAGTCCTTGTTAATGGGCTACAATCCACAGCTGGACTATTCCTTGTTATTGTATTACAATCCACAGCGAGACTATTCCTTGTTAATGGGCTACAATCCACAGCTAGACTATTCCTTGTTATTGTATTACAATCCACAGCTAGACTAGTCCTTGTTATTGTATTACAATCCACAGCTAGACTATTCCTTGTTAATGGGCTACAATCCACAGCGAGACTATTCCTTGTGAATGGGCTACAATCCACAGCTAGACTAGTCCTTGTTAATGGGCTACAATCCACAGCTAGACTATTCCTTGTTATTGTATTACAATCCACAGCTAGACTAGTCCTTGTTAATGGGCTACAATCCACAGCTAGACTATTCCTTGTTATTGTATTACAATCCACAGTTAGACTAGTCCTTGTTAATGGGCTACAATCCACAGCTAGACTAGTCCTTGTTATTGGGCTACAATCCACAGCTAGACTATTCCTTGTTAATGGGCTACAATCAACAGCTAGACTATTCCTTGTTATTGTATTACAATCCACAGCTAGGCTATTCCTTGTTAATGGGCTACAATCCACAGCTAGACTATTCCTTGTTAATGGGCTACAATCCACAGCTAGACTATTCCTTGTTATTGTATTACAATCCACAGCTAGACTAGTCCTTGTTAATGGGCTACAATCCACAGCTAGACTAGTCCTTGTTATTGTATTACAATCCACAGCTGGACTATTCCTTGTTAATGGGCTACAATCCACAGCTAGACTATTCCTTGTTAATGGGCTACAATCCACAGCTAGACTATTCCTTGTTAATGGGCTACAATCCACAGCTAGACTAGTCCTTGTTATTGTATTACAATCCACAGCTGGACTATTCCTTGTTAATGGGCTACAATCCACAGCTAGACTATTCCTTGTTAATGGGCTACAATCCACAGCTAGACTATTCCTTGTTAATGGGCTACAATCCACAGCTAGACTATTCCTTGTTAATGGGCTACAATCCACAGCTAGACTATTCCTTGTTAATGGGCTACAATCCACAGCTAGACTATTCCTTGTTATTGTATTACAATCCACAGCTTGACTATTCCTTGTTATTGTATTAAAATCCACAGCTAGACTAGTCCTTGTTAATGGGCTACAATCCACAGCTAGACTATTCCTTGTTATTGTATTACAATCCACAGCTAGACTATTCCTTGTTAATGGGCTACAATCCACAGCTAGACTATTCCTTGTTATTGTATTACAATCCACAGCTAGACTAGTCCTTGTTAATGTATTACAATCCACAGCTAGACTATTCCTTGTTAATGGGCTACAATCCACAGCTAGACTATTCCTTGTTAATGTATTACAATCCACAGCTAGACTAGTCCTTGTTAATGTATTACAATCCACAGCTAGACTATTCCTTGTTATTGTATTACAATCCACAGCTAGACTAGTCCTTGTTAATGTATTACAATCCACAGCTAGACTAGTCCTTGTTAATGGGCTACAATCCACAGCTAGACTATTCCTTGTTATTGTATTACAATCCACAGCTGGACTATTCCTTGTTATTGTATTACAATCCACAGCGAGACTATTCCTTGTTAAGGGCTACAATCCACAGCTAGGCTATTCCTTGTTATTGTATTACAATCCACAGCTAGACTAGTCCTTGTTAATGGGCTACAATCCACAGCTGGACTATTCCTTGTTATTGTATTACAATCCACAGCGAGACTATTCCTTGTTAATGGGCTACAATCCACAGCTAGACTATTCCTTGTTATTGTATTACAATCCACAGCTAGACTAGTCCTTGTTATTGTATTACAATCCACAGCTAGACTATTCCTTGTTAATGGGCTACAATCCACAGCGAGACTATTCCTTGTGAATGGGCTACAATCCACAGCTAGACTAGTCCTTGTTAATGGGCTACAATCCACAGCTAGACTATTCCTTGTTATTGTATTACAATCCACAGCTAGACTAGTCCTTGTTAATGGGCTACAATCCACAGCTAGACTATTCCTTGTTGTTGTATTACAATCCACAGTTAGACTAGTCCTTGTTAATGGGCTACAATCCACAGCTAGACTAGTCCTTGTTATTGGGCTACAATCCACAGCTAGACTATTCCTTGTTAATGGGCTACAATCAACAGCTAGACTATTCCTTGTTATTGTATTACAATCCACAGCTAGGCTATTCCTTGTTAATGGGCTACAATCCACAGCTAGACTATTCCTTGTTAATGGGCTACAATCCACAGCTAGACTATTCCTTGTTATTGTATTACAATCCACAGCTAGACTAGTCCTTGTTAATGGGCTACAATCCACAGCTAGACTAGTCCTTGTTATTGTATTACAATCCACAGCTGGACTATTCCTTGTTAATGGGCTACAATCCACAGCTAGACTATTCCTTGTTAATGGGCTACAATCCACAGCTAGACTATTCCTTGTTAATGGGCTACAATCCACAGCTAGACTAGTCCTTGTTATTGTATTACAATCCACAGCTGGACTATTCCTTGTTAATGGGCTACAATCCACAGCTAGACTATTCCTTGTTAATGGGCTACAATCCACAGCTAGACTATTCCTTGTTAATGGGCTACAATCCACAGCTAGACTATTCCTTGTTAATGGGCTACAATCCACAGCTAGACTATTCCTTGTTAATGGGCTACAATCCACAGCTAGACTATTCCTTGTTATTGTATTACAATCCACAGCTTGACTATTCCTTGTTATTGTATTAAAATCCACAGCTAGACTAGTCCTTGTTAATGGGCTACAATCCACAGCTAGACTATTCCTTGTTATTGTATTACAATCCACAGCTAGACTATTCCTTGTTAATGGGCTACAATCCACAGCTAGACTATTCCTTGTTATTGTATTACAATCCACAGCTAGACTAGTCCTTGTTAATGTATTACAATCCACAGCTAGACTATTCCTTGTTAATGGGCTACAATCCACAGCTAGACTATTCCTTGTTAATGTATTACAATCCACAGCTAGACTAGTCCTTGTTAATGTATTACAATCCACAGCTAGACTATTCCTTGTTAATGGGCTACAATCCACAGCTAGACTAGTCCTTGTTAATGTATTACAATCCACAGCTAGACTAGTCCTTGTTAATGGGCTACAATCCACAGCTAGACTATTCCTTGTTATTGTATTACAATCCACAGCTAGACTATTCCTTGATATTGTATTAAAATCCACAGCTAGACTATTCCTTGTTAATGGGCTACAATCCACAGCTAGACTATTCCTTGTTATTGTATTACAATCCACAGCTAGACTAGTCCTTGTTATTGTATTACAATCCACAGCTGGACTATTCCTTGTTAATGGGCTACAATCCACAGCTAGACTAGTCCTTGTTAATGGGCTACAATCCACAGCTAGACTAGTCCTTGTTATTGTATTACAATCCACAGCTAGACTATTCCTTGTTATTGTATTAAAATCCACAGCTAGACTATTCCTTGTTATTGTATTACAATCCACAGCTAGACTAGTCCTTGTTATTGTATTACAATCCACAGCTAGACTAGTCCTTGTTAATGGGCTACAATCCACAGCTAGACTATTCCTTGTTGTTGTATTAAAATCCACAGCTAGACTAGTCCTTGTTAATGGGCTACAATCCACAGCTAGACTATTCCTTGTTAATGGGCTACAATCCACAGCTAGACTATTCCTTGTTATTGTATTACAATCCACAGCTAGACTAGTCCTTGTTAACGGGCTACAGTCCACAGCTAGACTATTCCTTGTTATTGTATTACAATCCACAGCTAGACTATTCCTTGTTGTTGTATTACAATCCACAGCTAGACTAGTCCTTGTTATTGTATTACAATCTACAGCTAGACTATTCCTTGTTGTTGTATTACAATCCACAGCTAGACTATTCCTTGTTATTGTATTACAATCCACAGCTAGACTATTCCTTGTTATTGTATTACAATCCACAGCTAGACTATTCCTTGTTATTGTATTAAAATCCACAGCTAGACTAGTCCTTGTTAACGGGCTACAGTCCACAGCTAGACTATTCCTTGTTATTGTATTACAATCCACAGCTAGACTAGTCCTTGTTATTGTATTACAATCCACAGCTAGACTAGTCCTTGTTATTGTATTACAATCCACAGCTAGACTATTCCTTGTTAATGGGCTACAATCCACAGCTAGGCGATTTTATAAAAAGGATATATGGATCCTCTGTGGCTAAATTATAATGTTTGTTTATTTCATTGCTATGGTTACCGGCGGCTGTTGCCCCCCTATGTGTGAAGACGCTAGCTGCTTTGACTAGAGGGACAAGTGGTTTACTCTGCAGGGTACTCTGCCATGTTCGGGTGGGTGTCTGAAAAGCCCTTTATGTGGGTACATCCATATCCTACTGTTCTCTACCTCGGAATGAAAAGGCTGCACATTGCAAACGCTGTTCAGTGTTCCCAAGTGCTTCAACTACGTTTCAGTAACGTCCTCTGTCTGTCTTCATACCTGCACTACGATAAACTACGTTTCAGTAACGTCCTCTGTCTGTCTTCATACCTGCACTACGATAAACTACGTTTCAGTAACGTCCTCTGTCTGTCTTCATACCTGCACTACGATAAACTACGTTTCAGTAACGTCCTCTGTCTGTCTTCATACCTGCACTACGATAAACTACGTTTCAGTAACGTCCTCTGTCTGTCTTCATACCTGCACTACGATAAACTACGTTTCAGTAACGTCCTCTGTCTGTCTTCATACCTGCACTACGATAAACTACGTTTCAGTAACGTCCTCTGTCTGTCTTCATACCTGCACTACGATAAACTACGTTTCAGTAACGTCCTCTGTCTGTCTTCATACCTGCACTACGATAAACTACGTTTCAGTAACGTCCTCTGTCTGTCTTCATACCTGCACTACGATAAACTACGTTTCAGTAACGCCCTCTGTCTGTCTTCATACCTGCACTACGATAAACTACGTTTCAGTAACGTCCTCTGTCTGTCTTCATACCTGCACTACGATAAACTACGTTTCAGTAACGTCCTCTGTCTGTCTTCATACCTGCACTACGATAAACTACGTTTCAGTAACGTCCTCTGTCTGTCTTCATACCTGCACTACGATAAACTACGTTTCAGTAACGTCCTCTGTCTGTCTTCATACCTGCACTACGATAAACTACGTTTCAGTAACGTCCTCTGTCTGTCTTCATACCTGCACTACGATAAACTACGTTTCAGTAACGCCCTCTGTCTGTCTTCATACCTGCACTACGATAAACTACGTTTCAGTAACGCCCTCTGTCTGTCTTCATACCTGCACTACGATAAACTACGTTTCAGTAACGCCCTCTGTCTGTCTTCATACCTGCACTACGATAAACTACGTTTCAGTAACGCCCTCTGTCTGTCTTCATACCTGCACTACGATAAACTACGTTTCAGTAACGTCCTCTGTCTGTCTTCATACCTGCACTACGATAAACTACGTTTCAGTAACGCCCTCTGTCTGTCTTCATACCTGCACTACGATAAACTAGGTTTCAGTAACGTCCTCTGTCTGTCTTCATACCTGCACTACGATAAACTACGTTTCAGTAACGCCCTCTGTCTGTCTTCATACCTGCACTACGATAAACTACGTTTCAGTAACGCCCTCTGTCTGTCTTCATACCTGCACTACGATAAACTACGTTTCAGTAACGTCCTCTGTCTGTCTTTATACCTGCACTACGATAAACTACGTTTCAGTAACGTCCTCTGTCTGTCTTCATACCTGCACTACGATAAACTACGTTTCAGTAACGTCCTCTGTCTGTCTTCATACCTGCACTACGATAAACTACGTTTCAGTAACGTCCTCTGTCTGTCTTCATACCTGCACGACGATAAACTACGTTTCAGTAACGTCCTCTGTCTGTCTTCATACCTGCACGACGATAAACTACGTTTCAGTAACGTCCTCTGTCTGTCTTCATACCTGCACTACGATAAACTACATTTCAGTAACGTCCTCTGTCTGTCTTCATACCTGCACTACGATAAACTACGTTTCAGTAACGTCCTCTGTCTGTCTTCATACCTGCACTACGATAAACTACGTTTCAGTAACGTCCTCTGTCTGTCTTCATACCTGCACTACGATAAACTACGTTTCAGTAACGTCCTCTGTCTGTCTTCATACCTGCACTACGATAAACTACGTTTCAGTAACGTCCTCTGTCTGTCTTCATACCTGCACTACGATAAACTACGTTTCAGTAACGTCCTCTGTCTGTCTTCATACCTGCACTACGATAAACTACGTTTCAGTAACGTCCTCTGTCTGTCTTTGGTTCTCTGCCACTGGCTGGCTGACATTCCTGGAGTCCTGTGACTACGTTAGCAGAGTAGTCTGAGATGTGTGTGTGTGTGTGTGTGTGTGTGTGTGTGTGTGTGTGTGTGTGTGTGTGTGTGTGTGTGTGTGTGTGTGTGTGTGTGTGTGTGTGTGTGTGTGTGTGTGTGTTTGAAGAGCGATCTCAGCTGTGTTTACCCTGCACCACGAGTTCCCAGCTACTGATAACCCTGACCTTTAACCTCACGGGACTCCACGTTGTTGGAAATGTCACATTTCTTACGGACCTCTGGAGCATCTTTGTCCTGTTTTGTAAATTTGTGTTATTAACCCCTTATTAACCGAGACTAGATAGCAGGTCTATGAACAGAGAGAGATAGGTGTTATTGACCCAGACTAGATAGCAGGTCCATGAACAGAGAGAGATAGGTGTTATTGACCTAGACTAGATAGCAGGTCCATGAACAGAGAGAGATAGGTGTTATTGACCCAGACTAGATAGCAGGTTCATGAACAGAGAGAGATAGGTGTTATTGACCTAGACTAGATAGCAGGTCTATGAACAGAGAGAGATAGGTGTTATTGACCTAGACTAGATAGCAGGTCCATGAACAGAGGGAGATAGGTGTTATTGACCCAGGCTAGATAGCAGGTCTATGAACAGAGAGAGATAGGTGTTATTAACCCAGCCGAGATAGCAGGTCCATGAACAGAGGGAGATAGGTGTTATTGACCTAGACTAGATAGCAGGTCTATGAACAGAGAGAGATAGGTGTTATTGACCCAGCTACCCCCTGGGGCACCGGCTGCTCAGCCCCACCAGCAAAAAAACGGCACACATCATTTTTTTCTTCTTTTCATGATCACATTGGCTTCAACCATAAAGGAGAATGTTAAAACAACCAGTCTAGAGAGCAGGTCAGACAATGGGGGTCTTGCAGACTGGGGACATGGTCTTGGCCTGCCGCAGGTTGGAGGGTTTTCTGCCGTGTGTGTGGGGTCTTGAGGGAGGTTGGTGGGGTTGTGGGTAGAGCTGAGGGTGGACGGCCGTCAGCTGTGTGTGTGGGGTCATGAGGGAGGTTGGTGGGGTTGTGGGTAGAGCTGAGGGTGGACGGCCGTCAGCTGTGTGTGTGGGGTCATGAGGGAGGTTGGTGGGGTTGTGGGTAGAGCTGAGGGTGGACGGCCGTCAGCTGTGTGTGTGGGGTCATGAGGGAGGTTGTTGGGGTTGTGGGTAGAGCTGAGGGTGGACGGCCGTCAGCTGTGTGTGTGGGGTCATGAGGGAGGTTGGTGGGGTTGTGGGTAGAGCTGAGGGTGGACGGCCGTCAGCTGTGTGTGTGGGGTCATGTGGGAGGTTGGTGGGGTTGTGGGTAGAGCTGAGGGTGGACGGCCGTCAGCTGTGTGTGTGGGGTCTTGAGGGAGGTTGGTGGGGTTGTGGGTAGAGCTGAGGGTGGACAGCCGTCAGCTGTGTGTGTGGGGTCATGTGGGAGGTTGGTGGGGTTGTGGGTAGAGCTGAGGGTGGACGGCCGTCAGTTGTGTGTGTGGGGTCTTGAGGGAGGTTGGTGGGCTTGTGGGTAGAGCTGAGGGTGGACGGCCGTCAGCTGTGTGTGGGGTCTTGAGGGAGGTTGGTGGGGTTGTGGGTAGAGCTGAGGGTGGACGGCCGTCAGTTGTGTGTGTGGGGTCTTGAAGGAGGTTGGTGGGGTTGTGGGTAGAGCTGAGGGTGGACGGCCGTCAGCTGTGTGTGTGGGGTCATGAGGGAGGTTGGTGGGGTTGTGGGTAGAGCTGAGGGTGGACGGCTGTCAGCTGTGTGTGGGGTCATGAGGGAGGTTGGTGGGGTTGTGGGTAGAGCTGAGGGTGGACGGCCGTCAGCTGTGTGTGGGGTCTTGAGGGAGGTTGGTGGGGTTGTGGGTAGAGCTGAGGGTGGATGGCCGTCAGCTGTGTGTGTGGGGTCATGAGGGAGGTTGGTGGGGTTGTGGGTAGAGCTGAGGGTGGACGGCCGTCAGCTGTGTGTGTGGGGTCTTGAGGGAGGTTGGTGGGGATGTGGGTAGAGCTGAGGGTGGACGGCCGTCAGCTGTGTGTGTGGGGTCATGAGGGAGGTTGGTGGGGTTGTGGGTAGAGCTGAGGGTGGACGGCAGTCAGTTGTGTGTGTGGGGTCTTGAGGGAGGTTGGTGGGGTTGTGGGTAGAGCTGAGGGTGGACGGCCGTCAGCTGTGTGTGTGGGGTCATGAGGGAGATTGGTGGGGTTGTGGGTAGAGCTGAGGGTGGACGGCCGTCAGTTGTGTGTGTGGGGTCTTGAGGGAGGTTGGTGGGGCTGTGGGTAGAGCTGAGGGTGGACGGCCGTCAGCTGTGTGTGTGGGGTCATGAGGGAGGTTGGTGGGGTTGTGGGTAGAGCTGAGGGTGGACGGCCGTCAGTTGTGTGTGTGGGGTCATGAGGGAGGTTGGTGGGGTTGTGGGTAGAGCTGAGGGTGGACGGCCGTCAGTTGTGTGTGTGGGGTCTTGAAGGAGGTTGGTGGGGTTGTGGGTAGAGCTGAGGGTGGACGGCCGTCAGTTGTGTGTGTGGGGTCTTGAAGGAGGTTGGTGGGGTTGTGGGTAGAGTTGAGGGTGGACGGCCGTCAGCTGTGTGTGGGGTCTTGAGGGAGGTTGGTGGGGTTGTGGGTAGAGCTGAGGGTGGACGGCCGTCAGCTGTGTGTGTGGGGTCTTGAGGGAGGTTGGTGGGGTTGTGGGTAGAGCTGAGGGTGGACGGCCGTCAGCTGTGTGTGTGGGGTCTTGAAGGAGGTTGGTGGGGTTGTGGGTAGAGCTGAGGGTGGACGGCCGTCAGCTGTGTGTGTGGGGTCTTGAGGGAGGTTGGTGGGGTTGTGGGTAGAGCTGAGGGTGGACGGCCGTCAGCTGTGTGTGGGGTCATGAGGGAGGTTGGTGGGGTTGTGGGTAGAGCTGAGGGTGGACGGCCGTCAGTTGTGTGTGTGGGGTCTTGAAGGAGGTTGGTGGGGTTGTGGGTAGAGCTGAGGGTGGACGGCCGTCAGTTGTGTGTGTGGGGTCTTGAAGGAGGTTGGTGGGGTTGTGGGTAGAGCTGAGGGTGGACGGCCGTCAGCTGTGTGTGGGGTCTTGAGGGAGGTTGGTGGGGTTGTGGGTAGAGCTGAGGGTGGACGGCCGTCAGCTGTGTGTGTGGGGTCATGAGGGAGGTTGGTGGGGTAGGTGGGGTTGTGGGTAGAGCTGAGGGTGGACGGCTGTCAGCTGTGTGTGGGGTCATGAGGGAGGTTGGTGGGGTTGTGGGTAGAGCTGAGGGTGGACGGCCGTCAGCTGTGTGTGTGGGGTCTTGAGGGAGGTTGGTGGGGTTGTGGGTAGAGCTGAGGGTGGACGGCCGTCAGCTGTGTGTGGGGTCTTGAGGGAGGTTGGTGGGGTTGTGGGTAGAGCTGAGGGTGGACGGCCGTCAGTGTGTGTGTGGGGTCTTGAAGGAGGTTGGTGGGGTTGTGGGTAGAGCTGAGGGTGGACGGCCGTCAGCTGTGTGTGTGGGGTCATGAGGGAGGTTGGTGGGGTTGTGGGTAGAGCTGAGGGTGGACGGCCGACAGCTGTGTGTGTGGGGTCTTGAGGGAGGTTGGTGGGGTTGTGGGTAGAGCTGAGGGTGGACGGCCGTCAGTTGTGTGTGGGGTCTTGAAGGAGGTTGGTGGGGTTGTGGGTAGAGCTGAGGGTGGACGGCCGTCAGCTGTGTGTGTGGGGTCATGAGGGAGGTTGGTGGGGTTGTGGGTAGAGCTGAGGGTGGACGGCAGTCAGTTGTGTGTGTGGGGTCTTGAGGGAGGTTGGTGGGGTTGTGGGTAGAGCTGAGGGTGGACGGCCGTCAGCTGTGTGTGTGGGGTCATGAGGGAGATTGGTGGGGTTGTGGGTAGAGCTGAGGGTGGACGGCCGTCAGTTGTGTGTGTGGGGTCTTGAGGGAGGTTGGTGGGGCTGTGGGTAGAGCTGAGGGTGGACGGCCGTCAGCTGTGTGTGTGGGGTCATGAGGGAGGTTGGTGGGGTTGTGGGTAGAGCTGAGGGTGGACGGCCGTCAGTTGTGTGTGTGGGGTCATGAGGGAGGTTGGTGGGGTTGTGGGTAGAGCTGAGGGTGGACGGCCGTCAGTTGTGTGTGTGGGGTCTTGAAGGAGGTTGGTGGGGTTGTGGGTAGAGCTGAGGGTGGACGGCCGTCAGCTGTGTGTGTGGGGTCTTGAGGGAGGTTAGTGGGGTTGTGGGTGGAGCTGAGGGTGGACGGCCGTCAGCTGTGTGTGGGGTCATGAGGGAGGTTGGTGGGGTTGTGGGTAGAGCTGAGGGTGGACGGCCGTCAGTTGTGTGTGTGGGGTCATGAGGGAGGTTGGTGGGGTTGTGGGTAGAGCTGAGGGTGGACGGCCGTCAGTTGTGTGTGTGGGGTCTTGAAGGAGGTTGGTGGGGTTGTGGGTAGAGCTGAGGGTGGACGGCCGTCAGTTGTGTGTGTGGGGTCTTGAAGGAGGTTGGTGGGGTTGTGGGTAGAGCTGAGGGTGGACGGCCGTCAGCTGTGTGTGGGGTCTTGAGGGAGGTTGGTGGGGTTGTGGGTAGAGCTGAGGGTGGACGGCCGTCAGCTGTGTGTGGGGTCATGAGGGAGGTTGGTGGGGTTGTGGGTAGAGCTGAGGGTGGACGGCCGTCAGCTGTGTGTGTGGGGTCTTGAAGGAGGTTGGTGGGGTTGTGGGTAGAGCTGAGGGTGGACGGCCGTCAGCTGTGTGTGGGGTCTTGAGGGAGGTTGGTGGGGTTGTGGGTAGAGCTGAGGGTGGACGGCCGTCAGCTGTGTGTGGGGTCATGAGGGAGGTTGGTGGGGTTGTGGGTAGAGCTGAGGGTGGACGGCCGTCAGTTGTGTGTGTGGGGTCTTGAAGGAGGTTGGTGGGGTTGTGGGTAGAGCTGAGGGTGGACGGCCGTCAGTTGTGTGTGTGGGGTCTTGAAGGAGGTTGGTGGGGTTGTGGGTAGAGCTGAGGGTGGACGGCCGTCAGCTGTGTGTGGGGTCTTGAGGGAGGTTGGTGGGGTTGTGGGTAGAGCTGAGGGTGGACGGCCGTCAGCTGTGTGTGTGGGGTCATGAGGGAGGTTGGTGGGGTAGGTGGGGTTGTGGGTAGAGCTGAGGGTGGACGGCTGTCAGCTGTGTGTGGGGTCATGAGGGAGGTTGGTGGGGTTGTGGGTAGAGCTGAGGGTGGACGGCCGTCAGCTGTGTGTGTGGGGTCATGAGGGAGGTTGGTGGGGTTGTGGGTAGAGCTGAGGGTGGACGGCCGTCAGCTGTGTGTGTGGGGTCTTGAGGGAGGTTGGTGGGGTTGTGGGTAGAGCTGAGGGTGGACGGCCTTCAGCTGTGTGTGTGGGGTCATGAGGGAGGTTGGTGGGGTTGTGGGTAGAGCTGAGGGTGGACGGCTGTCAGTTGTGTGTGTGGGGTCTTGAGGGAGGTTGGTGGGGTTGTGGGTAGAGCTGAGGGTGGACGGCCGTCAGTTGTGTGTGTGGGGTCTTGAGGGAGGTTGGTGGGGTTGTGGGTAGAGCTGAGGGTGTACGGCCGTCAGCTGTGTGTGTGGGGTCATGAGGGAGGTTGGTGGGGTTGTGGGTAGAGCTGAGGGTGGACGGCCGTCAGCTGTGTGTGTGGGGTCTTGAGGGAGGTTGGTGGGGTTGTGGGTAGAGCTGAGGGTGGACGGCCGTCAGCTGTGTGTGTGGGGTCATGAGGGATGTTGGTGGGGTTGTGGGTAGAGCTGAGGGTGGACGGCTGTCAGCTGTGTGTGGGGTCATGAGGGAGGTTGGTGGGGTTGTGGGTAGAGCTGAGGGTGGACGGCCGTCAGCTGTGTGTGTGGGGTCTTGAGGGAGGTTGGTGGGGTTGTGGGTAGAGCTGAGGGTGGACGGCCGTCAGCTGTGTGTGTGGGGTCATGAGGGAGGTTGGTGGGGTTGTGGGTAGAGCTGAGGGTGGACGGCCGTCAGCTGTGTGTGTGGGGTCTTGAGGGAGGTTGGTGGGGTTGTGGGTAGAGCTGAGGGTGGACGGCCGTCAGCTGTGTGTGTGGGGTCATGAGGGAGGTTGGTGGGGTTGTGGGTAGAGCTGAGGTTGGACGGCCGTCAGCTGTGTGTGTGGGGTCTTGAGGAGGTTGGTGGGGTTGTGGGTAGAGCTGAGGGTGGACGGCCGTCAGCTGTGTGTGTGGGGTCATGAGGGAGGTTGGTGGGGTTGTGGGTAGAGCTGAGGGTGGACGGCCGTCAGCTGTGTGTGGGGTCTTGAGGGAGGTTGGTGGGGTTGTGGGTAGAGCTGAGGGTGGACGGCCGTCAGCTGTGTGTGGGGTCATGAGGGAGGTTGGTGGGGTTGTGGGTAGAGCTGAGGGTGGACGGCCGTCAGCTGTGTGTGTGGGGTCTTGAAGGAGGTTGGTGGGGTTGTGGGTAGAGCTGAGGGTGGACGGCCGTCAGCTGTGTGTGGGGTCTTGAGGGAGGTTGGTGGGATTGTGGGTAGAGCTGAGGGTGGACGGCCGTCAGCTGTGTGGGGTCATGAGGGAGGTTGGTGGGGTTGTGGGTAGAGCTGAGGGTGGACGGCCGTCAGTTGTGTGTGGGGTCTTGAAGGAGGTTGGTGGGGTTGTGGGTAGAGCTGAGGGTGGACGGCCGTCAGTTGTGTGTGTGGGGTCTTGAAGGAGGTTGGTGGGGTTGTGGGTAGAGCTGAGGGTGGACGGCCGTCAGCTGTGTGTGGGGTCTTGAGGGAGGTTGGTGGGGTTGTGGGTAGAGCTGAGGGTGGACGGCCGTCAGCTGTGTGTGTGGGGTCATGAGGGAGGTTGGTGGGGTAGGTGGGGTTGTGGGTAGAGCTGAGGGTGGACGGCTGTCAGCTGTGTGTGGGGTCATGAGGGAGGTTGGTGGGGTTGTGGGTAGAGCTGAGGGTGGACGGCCGTCAGCTGTGTGTGTGGGGTCATGAGGGAGGTTGGTGGGGTTGTGGGTAGAGCTGAGGGTGGACGGCCGTCAGCTGTGTGTGTGGGGTCTTGAGGGAGGTTGGTGGGGTTGTGGGTAGAGCTGAGGGTGGACGGCCTTCAGCTGTGTGTGTGGGGTCATGAGGGAGGTTGGTGTGGTTGTGGGTAGAGCTGAGGGTGGACGGCCGTCAGTTGTGTGTGTGGGGTCTTGAGGGAGGTTGGTGGGGTTGTGGGTAGAGCTGAGGGTGGACGGCCGTCAGTTGTGTGTGTGGGGTCTTGAGGGAGGTTGGTGGGGTTGTGGGTAGAGCTGAGGGTGTACGGCCGTCAGCTGTGTGTGTGGGGTCATGAGGGAGGTTGGTGGGGTTGTGGGTAGAGCTGAGGGTGGACGGCCGTCAGCTGTGTGTGTGGGGTCTTGAGGGAGGTTGGTGGGGTTGTGGGTAGAGCTGAGGGTGGACGGCCGTCAGCTGTGTGTGTGGGGTCATGAGGGATGTTGGTGGGGTTGTGGGTAGAGCTGAGGGTGGACGGCTGTCAGCTGTGTGTGGGGTCATGAGGGAGGTTGGTGGGGTTGTGGGTAGAGCTGAGGGTGGACGGCCGTCAGCTGTGTGTGTGGGGTCTTGAGGGAGGTTGGTGGGGTTGTGGGTAGAGCTGAGGGTGGACGGCCGTCAGCTGTGTGTGTGGGGTCATGAGGGAGGTTGGTGGGGTTGTGGGTAGAGCTGAGGGTGGACGGCCGTCAGCTGTGTGTGTGGGGTCTTGAGGGAGGTTGGTGGGGTTGTGGGTAGAGCTGAGGGTGGACGGCCGTCAGCTGTGTGTGTGGGGTCATGAGGGAGGTTGGTGGGGTTGTGGGTAGAGCTGAGGTTGGACGGCCGTCAGCTGTGTGTGTGGGGTCTTGAGGGAGGTTGGTGGGGTTGTGGGTAGAGCTGAGGGTGGACGGCCGTCAGCTGTGTGTGTGGGGTCATGAGGGAGGTTGGTGGGGTTGTGGGTAGAGCTGAGGGTGGACGGCCGTCAGCTGTGTGTGTGGGGTCTTGAGGGAGGTTGGTGGGGTTGTGGGTAGAGCTGAGGGTGGAAGGCCGTCAGCTGTGTGTGTGGGGTCATGAGGGAGGTTGGTGGGGTTGTGGGTAGAGCTGAGGGTGGACGGCCGTCAGCTGTGTGTGTGGGGTCATGAGGGAGGTTGGTGGGGTTGTGGGTAGAGCTGAGGGTGGACGGCCGTCAGCTGTGTGTGTGGGGTCATGAGGGAGGTTGGTGGGGTTGTGGGTAGAGCTGAGGGTGGACGGCTGTCAGCTGTGTGTGTGGGGTCTTGAGGGAGGTTGGTGGGGTTGTGGGTGGAGCTGAGGGTGGACCGCTGTCAGCTGTGTGTGTGGGGTCTTGAGGGAGGTTGGTGGGGTTGTGGGTAGAGCTGAGGGTGGACGGCCGTCAGCTGTGTGTGTGGGGTCATAAGGGAGGTTGGTGGGGTTGTGGGTAGAGCTGAGGGTGGACGGCCGTCAGCTGTGTGTGTGGGGTCTTGAGGGAGGTTGGTGGGGTTGTGGGTAGAGCTGAGGGTGGAAGGCCGTCAGCTGTGTGTGTGGGGTCATGAGGGAGGTTGGTGGGGTTGTGGGTAGAGCTGAGGGTGGACGGCCGTCAGCTGTGTGTGTGGGGTCATGAGGGAGGTTGGTGGGGTTGTGGGTAGAGCTGAGGGTGGACGGCCGTCAGCTGTGTGTGTGGGGTCTTGAGGGAGGTTAGTGGGGTTGTGGGTGGAGCTGAGGGTGGACGGCCGTCAGCTGTGTGTGTGGGGTCTTGAGGGAGGTTGGTGGGGTTGTGGGTAGAGCTGAGGGTGGACGGCCGTCAGCTGCTGCTCAGCTGTGGCTGTCACATCTCTCTCTCTCTCGCTATGTCTCTGTCCCTCTTTCTTTCTCTCTCTCTCCCTCCCTCTCTCTCTCTCACTCTCCTTCTAATCCCCTCCCTCCCTCCCTCCCTCCCTGCTTCCTCCCTCCCTCCCTCCCTCCCTCCCTCCCTCCCTCCCTCCCTCCCTCCCTCCCTCCCTCCCTCCCTCCCCCTCCCTCCCTCCCTCCCTCCATCCATCCCATTGTGACGGAGGCAGTTGGCCAGGCATTGGTCACTGTAGCAATTGTGTTTTGAAATCAAACAAGTGTTTACCTGCCCCCCCTCCCCTCCACAAGACAAACAGCACACAGCTGTCCCTGTATAAAGCCCCTCTAAACTGCAGTGAGGGGTGTGTGTGTGTGTGTGTGTATGTGCATGTGTGTGTGTGTGTGTGTGTGTGTGTGTGTGTGTGTGTGTGTGTGTGTGTGTGTGTGTGTGTGTGTGTGTGTGTGTGTGTGTGTGTGTGTGTGTGTGTGTGTGTGTGTGTGTGTGTGTGTGTGTGTGTGTGTTAGGGGCTCTACTATAAGTGTTTGTCGTTGTTTGTGTCTGTGTGTTGTTTGTGTCTGTGTGGTGTGTGTGTCTGTGTGATGTTTGTGTCTGTGTGGTGTGTGTGTCTGTGTGATGTTTGTGTCTGTGTGGTGTGTGTGTCTGTGTGGTGTGTGTGTCTGTGTGGTGTGTGTGTCTGTGTGGTGTGTGTGTCTGTGTGATGTTTGTGTCTGTGCGACTGGGGACACAGTATGACACAATGACCTGAGGTGTTACGTAAGACAAGGGTTCATCAACACGAAAGACAATGGTTACATCCCAAATTCCAATCTATTCCCTATATAGTGCACTACTTTAGACACGAATACAAAGGGCTCTGGTTAAAAGTAGTGCACTTAATAGGGCTCTGCTTAAAAGTAGTACACTTAATAGGGCTCTGGTTGAAAGTAGTGCCTTTTTTAAACAGAATAGGGACACAGATAATTTGGGACCCAGACAACGTGTATCCTAGTAACCACACTAGAACATTACATACTGTAATATACTAGACCAATAGTGACCCAGGCAACGAGTATCCTAGTAACCACACTAGAACATTACATACTGTAATATACTAGACCATTAGGGACCCAGGCAATGTGTATCCTAGTAACCACACTAGAACATTACATACTGTAATATACTAGACCATTTGGGACCCAGCCAACCTGTATCCTAGTAACCACACTAGAACATTACATACTGTAATATACTAGACCATTAGGGACCCAGGCAACGTGTATCCTAGTAACCACACTAGAACATTACATACTGTAATATACTAGACCATTAGGGACCCAGGCAACGTGTATCCTAGTAACCACACTAGAACATTACATACTGTAATATACTAGACCATTTGGGACCCAGACAACCTGTATCCTAGTAACTACACTAGAACATTACATACTGTAATATACTAGACCATTAGGGACCCAGGCAACCTGTATCCTAGTAACCACACTAGAACATTACATACTGTAATATACTAGACCATTAGGGACACAACCAACGTGTATCCTAGTAACCACACTAGACCAATATAGCACTTCATACTACATGGGGAAGAAGTTTGGATATTGGGCCAGAGCATGATGTTGTGATGGTACTGAGAGCATTAGACTAGTGTAGAAATGCTACTTTACGTTCCAAAACCCAAAGACATTACTGATGACTTTACGAGAGGCTAAGACAACACCTCACCAGACACCCAGCTGTCTGTCCATCGTTAAGACAACACCTCACCAGACACCCAGCTGTCTGTCCATCGTTAAGACAACACCTCACCAGACACCCAGCTGTCTGTCCATCGCTAAGACAACACCTCACCAGACACCCAGCTGTCTGTCCATCGTTAAGACAACACCTCACCAGACACCCAGCTGTCTGTCCATCGTTAAGACAACACCTCACCAGACACCCAGCTGTCTGTCCATCGTTAAGACAACACCTCACCAGACACCCAGCTGTCTGTCCGTCATTAAGACAACACCATATTAACCTGGGGGTTACAGAAGAAACCTCACCTCATGTTCCCCTCTGGCCTGAGGTGTCAGATACGTTTAGATGGGAGGCACACACAGACACAGGCACGCACACAGGCACACACACAGGCACACACAGGCACACACACAGGCACACACACAGGCACACACACAGGCACACACACAGGCACACACACACAGGCACACAGGCACACACAGGCACACACACAGACACACACACAGGCACGCACACAGGCACGCACACAGGCACACGCACAGGCACACACACAGGCACACGCACAGGCACACACACAGGCACGCACACAGGCACGCACACTGGCACGCACACACACAGGCACACACAGGCACACACACAGGCACACAGGCAAGCACACAGGCACACACACAGGCACACACAGGCACACACAGGCACACACACACAGGCACACACACAGGCACACACAGGCAAGCACACAGGCAAGCACACAGGCACACACAAAGGCACACACACAGGCACACACACAGGCACGCACACAGGCACGCACACAGGCACACACACAGGCACCAAGGCACACGGAAGCATGCATAAGGCTAGAGCTCTTCAAGGATCCACCTGGACCCGAATAGCAGAGACCCGATCCGGAATTCAAACTAATTGTTATGGGTCTTGGGTTGGATCTGATATAATTGTCATGGTTCTTGGTTATCGTGTAATTTTAACTGACTTATCCCGGAAGGACTCATAAAGATCTGAATGTGACTGCTGCATTAGAGAGAGAGACAGAGAGAGAGAGACAGAGAGAGAGAGAGAGAGAGAGAGAGAGAGAGGGAGAAATTATATAATTGATGCTTCTGCTCTTTGCCTTTCAAAAGAGTGGCTTGTATAGCTGTTGTTGTTGTTGTTGTTGTTGACCAATCATAAGTCATCAAAGCTGCAATAGGCTAATAGAGCCTCCATGTGGAAAAAGGAGATATCTAATCAATAAAAGATGGAATTAAAATCATGGAATTAATATTAATATTTAAAGGAGGATAGGATGCAAGGACTGAATGGAGTTGTTATTTGTAACTTGTAGGATGAGAAAGTGTATGCAGTCTAAATTAGCCGAGCTAGCAAGCTAGCTTAAACTAGTTTAACTAGCTTAACTAGCTTCTCGTGGTTGGACGGAGTCAAGACAGGTACTAATCAAATCAAATCAAATTTATTTATATAGCCCTTTGTACATCAGCTGATATCTCTTTATTTATTTATCTGATAAATGACCAGCATGGTCGAATAATAATAAGGCAGAACAGTTGAAACTGGAGCAGCAGCACGGCCAGGTGGACTGGGGACAGCAAGGAGTCATCATGTCAGGTAGTCCTGGGACATGGTCCTAGGGCTCAGGTCAGTTGAAACTACATCATCATGTTGGATGATAAATAACCCAGCTATGGCAGCTGCTGTAACGCCAGTCGAGCTGGTTGGTTGTTGTCTCTCTCTCCCTCCTCCCTGTTCCTATGTCACTCGCTCACAGTGGGCTACACACACACATCACGGCCCCTGCTAGAGCGTCACCTTCACTCTCCCTCCTCCCTGTTCCTATGTCACTCACTCACACTCACAGAAGGCTACACACACACATCACGGCCCCTGCTAGAGCGTCACCTTCTCTATCCCTCCTCCCTGTTCCTATGTCACTCGCCCACAGAAGGCTACACACACACATCACGGCCCCTGCTCGAGCGTCACCTTCACTCTCCCTCCTCCCTGTTCCTATGTCACTCACTCACAGTGGGCTACACACACACATCACGGCCCCTGCTAGAGCGTCACCTTCACTCTCCCTCCTCCTTGTTCCTATGTCACTCACTCACACTCACAGAAGGCTACACACACACATCACGGCCCCTGCTAGAGCGTCACCTTCACTCTCCCTCCTCCTTGTTCCTATGTCACTCACTCACACTCACAGAAGGCTACACACACACATCACGGCCCCTGCTATAGCGTCACCTTCTCTCTCCCTCCTCCCTGTTCCTATGTCACTCGCCCACAGAAGGCTACACACACACATCACGGCCCCTGCTAGAGCGTCACCTTCACTCTCCCTCCTCCCTGTTCCTATGTCACTCGCCCACAGAAGGCTACACACACACATCACGGCCCCTGCTCGAGCGTCACCTTCACTCTCCCTCCTCCCTGTTCCTATGTCACAGTGGGCTACACACACACATCACGGCCCTTGCTAGAGCGTCACCTTCTCCCTCCCTACTCTCTCTCCCTCCTCTCCCTCACTCCTCTCCCTCACGCTTTATCAGCTCTGGTAAATAAAGTACCTTCCCTCGCTCGGACCGGGTCTGGATCCAACCAGGTCTATACAGGTCTCTATATTTTCCACAATTAATTTATGCATGTCGGGTCTGGATGGGAAAGCCTCAGGTCCATTTCAGAATATGCCCAACTTTTTGGACCTGTGAAGGCCTCTAGTGCGCGCACACACACGCACGCACACACACACACACACACACACACACACACACACACACACACACACACACACACACACACACACACACACACACACACACACACACACACACACACACACACACACACACACACACACACACACACACACACACACACACACACACACACACACACACACACACACACACACACACACACACACACACACACACACACACACACACAAATACATCTGAGCTAGGACCGAGAGACTGAAAAACAGCTTCTATCTCAAGGCCATCAGACTGTTAAATAGCCATCACTAGGCGGCCTCCACCCAGTACCCTGCTCTGAACTTAGTCACTGTTACTAGCCTCCACCCAGTACCCTGCTCTGACCTTAGTCACTGTTACCAGCCTCCACCCAGTACCCTGCTCTGAACTTAGTCACTGTTACTAGCCAGCCTCCACCCAGTACCCTGCCCTGACCTTAGTTACTGTTACTAGCCTCCACCCAGTACCCTGCTCTGACCTTAGTCACTGTTACTAGCCTCCACCCAGTACCCTGCCCTGACCTTAGTCACTGTTACTAGCCTCCACCCAGTACCCTGCTCTGAACTTAGTCACTGTTACCAGCCTCCACCCAGTACCCTGCTCTGAACTTAGTTACTGTTACTAGCCTCCACCCAGTACCCTGCTCTGAACTTAGTCACTGTTACCAGCCGGCCTCCACCCAGTACCCTGCTCTGACCTTAGTCACTGTTACCAGCCTCCACCCAGTACCCTGCTCTGACCTTAGTTACTGTTACCAGCCTCCACCCAGTACCCTGCTCTGAACTTAGTCACTGTTACTAGCCTCCACCCAGTACCCTGCTCTGAACTTAGTCACTGTTACTAGCCAGCCTCCACCCAGTACCCTGCCCTGACCTTAGTTACTGTTACTAGCCTCCACCCAGTACCCTGCTCTGACCTTAGTCACTGTTACTAGCCTCCACCCAGTACCCTGCCCTGACCTTAGTCACTGTTACTAGCCTCCACCCAGTACCCTGCTCTGAACTTAGTCACTGTTACCAGCCTCCACCCAGTACCCTGCTCTGAACTTAGTCACTGTTACCAGCCGGCCTCCACCCAGTACACTGCTCTGACCTTAGTCACTGTTACTAGCCTCCACCCAGTACCCTGCCCTGACCTTAGTCACTGTTACTAGCCTCCACCCAGTACCCTGCTCTGAACTTAGTCACTGTTACCAGCCTCCACCCAGTACCCTGCTCTGAACTTAGTTACTGTTACTAGCCTCCACCCAGTACCCTGCTCTGACCTTAGTCACTGTTACTAGCCAGCCTCCACCCAGTACCCTGCTCTGAACTTAGTCACTGTTTCTAGCCTCCACCCAGTACCCTGCTCTGAACTTAGTCATTGTTACTAGCCTCCACCCAGTACCCTGCTCTGACCTTAGTTACTGTTACCAGCCTCCACCCAGTACCCTGCTCTGACCTTAGTCACTGTTACTAGCCAGCCTCCACCCAGTACCCTGCTCTGAACCTTAGTCACTGTTACTAGCCAGCTACCACCCAGTACCCTGCTCTGAACTTAGTCACTGTTACTAGCCGGCCTCCACCTAGTTACTCAACCCTACACCTTTAGAGGCTGCTGCCCTGTAGACATAGAAATGGAGTCACTGGGCATTTTAATAATGGAACACCAGTCACTTTAATAATGTTTACATACTGCTTTACTCATCTCATATGTATATACTGTATTCTATTCTGCTGTATTTTACTCAATGCCACTCCGACAATGTTCGTCCTAATATTTAAATATTTCTTAATTCCATTCTTTTACTTTTCGATGTGTGCATTGTTGTGAATTGTTAGATATTACTGCACTGTTGGAGCCTGGAACGCCAGCATTTAGTTAGATATTACTGTACTGTTGGAGCTAGAAACACAAGCATTTTGCTACACTCGCAATAACATCCGCTAAATATGTGTATGTGATTAGGTTTGATTTGTTTTGATTTGAGAGGTGTTTGACTGGGATTAATCTAACCTTGAATAGCCACGACATCAGTAACAAGATCTTCCTGACGAACCGACCGGTATCATCTCTCCGACCGGTGTCTCCACCCATTGGATGGCACATTTCTTCCACCTGACGTCACGGGTTCCCCTCCTTCAGGTCGTTTTTAGCTGTGTCATTGCCAGGAGCAGAGGGACTCAACCCTGTTGCTAATCCGATTAGCAGAGAGGCTAATCAGGTACAGAAGGAGTGACTCACATCACACAGGCATGCAGCTATCACCTGGCCCGATCTGCTGAGGTAGGGGAGAGGCCGAAAATGATGTCTCATTAAAAATGTGTCACCTGGAGAGAGTGCAGGTACATTGCATCACACGAGTAGAAACGTAATGATTACCTGTGGATGTGTTCCAAATGGAACCCTATTCGCAAGTGCACTAAATAGGGAATAGGGTGCAATTTGTGATCACGAGGGTTGTGATGCTACGGTAGTAAACTGATCATGAGGTTGTGATGCAACAGTAGTAAACTGATCATGAGGTTGTGATGCTACAGTAGTAAACTGATCATGAGGTTGTGATGCTACAGTATAGCTACAGTAGTAAACTGATCTTGAGGTTGTGATGCTACAGTAGTAAACTGATCATGAGGTTGTGATGCTACAGTAGTAAACTGACCATGAGGTTGTGATGCTACAGTAGTAAACTGATCATGAGGTTGTGATGCAACAGTATAGCTACAGTAGTAAACTGATCTTGAGGTTGTGATGCTACAGTAGTAAACTGATCATGAGGTTGTGATGCTACAGTATAGCTACAGTAGTAAACTGATCTTGAGGTTGTGATGCTACAGTAGTAAACTGATCATGAGGTTGTGATGCTACAGTAGTAAACTGATCATGAGGTTGTGATGCTACAGTATAGCTACAGTAGTAAACTGATCTTGAGGTTGTGATGCTACAGTAGTAAACTGATCATGAGGTTGTGATGCTACAGTAGTAAACTGATCATGAGGTTGTGATGCAACAGTATAGCTACAGTAGTAAACTGACCATGAGTTTGTTATGCTACAGTATAGCTACAGTAGTAAACTGATCATGAGGTTGTGATGCTACAGTAGTAAACTGATCATGAGGTTGTGATGCTACAGTAGTAAACTGATCATGAGGTTGTGATGCTACAGTAGTAAACTGACCGTGAGGTTATGATGCTACAGTAGTAAACTGATCATGAGGTTGTGATGCTACAGTAGTAAACTGATCATGAGGTTGTGATGCTACAGTAGTAAACTGATCATGAGGTTGTGATTCAACAGTACAGCTACAGTAGTAAACTGATCATGAGGTTGTGATGCTTCAGTAGTAAACTGATCATGAGGTTATGATGCTACAGTAGTAAACTGATCTTGAGGTTGTGATGCTTCAGTAGTAAACTGATCTTGAGGTTGTGATGCTACAGTAGTAAACTGATCATGAGGTTATGATGCTACAGTAGTAAACTGATCATGAGGTTGTGATGCTACAGTAGTAAACTGATCATGAGGTTATGATGCTACAGTAGTAAACTGATCATGAGGTTGTGATGCTACAGTAGTAAACTGATCATGAGGTTGTGATGCTACAGTGGTAAACTGATCATGAGGTTGTGATGCTACAGTATAGCTACAGTAGTAAACTGATCTTGAGGTTGTGATGCTACAGTAGTAAACTGATCATGAGGTTGTGATGCTACAGTAGTAAACTGATCATGAGGTTGTGATGCTACAGTAGTAAACTGATCATGAGGTTGTGATGCTACAGTATAGCTACAGTAGTAAACTGATCATGAGGTTGTGATGCTTCAGTAGTAAACTGATCATGAGGTTGTGATGCTACAGTGGTAAACTGATCATGAGGTTGTGATGCTACAGTGGTAAACTGATCATGAGGTTGTGATGCTACAGTAGTAAACTGATCATGAGGTTGTTATGCAACAGCTATGGTTTCATCTCTAGTATTGAACTATGCTGCACATGCAGGGAGTAAATGTCATCGATCAATAACTGTGCTGGATCTTGTTGCTCCACTATTGACATGCTGTCATCGATCAATACATTCTGTTATTAACACCACACAAGACCAGGGCCTAGTGGAAGGTACAGCAGAAATAGGAAATAGAAACATAGAACAGAGCTGGGAATCTGTCCCAAATGGCACCCTATTCCCTGTCTGATGGTAAGCTGTAGACCACACTATCTACCAAGAGAGTTTTCATCTGTATTTTTCGTAGCTGTCTACATACCACCACAGACTGATGCTGGCACTAAGACCTCACTCAATGAGCTGTATTCCGCCATGAGCAAACAGGAAAACGCTCATCCAGAGGTGGCGCTCCTAGTGGCCGGGGACTTTAATGCAGGGAAACTTAAATCAGTTTTACCTAATCAGCATGTTAAATGTGCAACTGAAGAAAGAAAAAAACTCTAGACCACCTTTACTCCACACACAGAGACACGTTCAAAGCTCTCCCTCGCCCTCCATTTGTCAAATCTGACAATAATTATATCCTCCTGATTCCTGCTTACAAGCAAAAAGTAAAGCAGGAAGCACCAGTGACTCGGTCAATAAAGACGTGGTCAGATGAAGCAGATGCTAAACTACAGGACTGTTTTGCAGCACAGACTGGATTATGTTCCGGGATTCTTCCGATGACATTGAGGAGCACACCACATCAGTTACTGGCTTCATCAAAAAGTGCATCGAGGACGTCGTCCCCACAGTGACTGTGCGTGCATACCCCAACCAGAAGCCATGGATTACAGGCAACATTCGCACTGAGCTAAAGGGTAGAGCTGCCACATTCAAGGAGCAGGACTCTAACCTGTAAGCTTATATTAACAAACAGGCAAAGCGTCAATACAGGACTAATATTGAATCATACTACAACGGCTGTGATTCTCATCAGATGTGGCAGGGCTTGCAAACCATTACAGACCACAAAGGCAAGCATAGCCGAGAGCTGCCCAGAGTCACAAGCCTACCAGACGAGCAAAACTACTTCTATGCTCGCTTCGAGGCAAATAACACTGAAACATGCATGAGAGCACCAGCTGTTCCAGAAGTGAGTAAGTGAGCAAGACCGATGCGAGTAAGACCTTTAAACAGGTCAACATTCAGAAGGCAGCAGGGCCAGACAGATTACCAGGACGTGTACTGCGAGGATGCGCTGACCAACTGGCAAGTGTCTTCACTGACATTTTCAACCTCCCCCTGTCCGAGTCTGTAATACCAACATGTTTTAAGCAGACCACCATAGTCCCTGTGCCCAAGAACACTAAGGTAACCTGCCTTAATGACTACCGACCCATAGCACTCATGTCTGTAGCCATGAAGTGCTTTGAAAGGCTCAAAACAACACCATTATCCCAGAAGCCCTAGACCCCCTCCAAATTGCATACCACCCTAACAGATCCACAGATGGTGCAATCTCTATTGCACTCCACACTGCTCTTTCCCACCTGGACAAAAAGAACACCTATGTGAGAATGCTATTCATTGACTACAGCTCAGCGTTCAACACCATAGTGCCCTCAAAGCTCATCAATAAGCTAAGAACCCTGGAACTAAACACCTCCCTTTGAAACTGGATCCTGGCCAGGCACGACTCCAACACCATCATTATGTTTGCCGATGACACAACAGTGGTAGGCCTGATCACCGACAACATTGAGACAGGGAGGAGGTCAGAGACCTGGCCGGGTGGTGCCAGGGGCAACAACCTCTCCCTCAACGATGAGACAGCCTATAGGGAGGAGGTCAGAGACCTGGCCGGGTGGTGCCAGGACAACAACCTCTCCCTCAACGATGAGACAGCCTATAGGGAGGAGGTCAGAGACCTGGCCGGGTGGTGCCAGGACAACAACCTCTCCCTCAACGTGATCAAGACAAAGGAGATGATTGTGGAATACAGAAAAAAGGGGCCTGAGCACGACCTCATTCTCATCGGCGGGACTGATGGTGTCCACATCACCAACAAACTAACATGGTCCAAGCACACCAAGACAGTCGCGAAGAGGGCACGACAAAACCTATTCCCCCCCAGGAGACTGACAAAATGTGGCATGGGTACTCAGATCCTAGAAAGGTCCTACAACTGCACCGTCGAGAGCATCCAGACTGGTTGCATCACTGCCTGGTATGACTACTGCTCGGCCTCCTACCGCAAGGCCCAACAGAGGGTACTGCATACGGTCCAGTACATCACCGGGGCCAAGCTTCCTGCCATCCAGGACCTCTATACCAGGTGGTGTCAGAGGAAGGCCCTGAAAATGGTCAAATACTCCAGCCATAGACTGTTCTCTCAGCTACCGCACGGCTAGCGGTACCGGAGCGCCAAGTCTAGGTCCAAGATGCTTCTAAACAGCTTCTACCCCCAAGCCATAAGACTCCCGAACATCTAATCAAATGGCTGCCCAGACTATTTGCATTGCCCCCCCCCCTCTTTTACACCTCTGCTAGTCTCTGTTGTTATCATCTATGCATAGTCACTTAGATAACTCTACCTACGTGTACATATTACCTCAATTAACCTCGACTAACCGGTGCCCCTCACAATGACTCTGTACCGGTAACCCTGCACATTGACTCTGTACCGTAATACCCTGTATATAGCCTCCACATTGACTCTGTACCGGTACCCCCTGTATATAGCCTCCACATTGACTCTGTACCGGTACCCCCTGTATATAGTCTCCACATTGACTCTGTACCGGTGCCCCCTGTATACAGCCTCCACATTGACTCTGTACCGGTACCCCCTGTATATAGTCTCCACATTGACTCTGTACCGGTGCCCCCTGTATATAGTCTCCACATTGACTCTCTACCGGTACCCCCTGTATATAGCCTCCACATTGACTCTGTACCGGTACCCCCTGTATATAGTCTCCACATTGACTCTGTACCGGTACCCCCTGTATATAGTCTCCACATTGACTCTGTACCGGTACCCCCTGTATATAGCCTCCACATTGACTCTGTACCGGTACACCCTGTATATAGCCTCCACATTGAATCTGTACCGTAACACCCCGTATATAGCCTCCACATTGACTCTGTACCGGTGCCCCCTGTATATAGTCTCCACATTGACTCAGTACCGGTACCCCCTGTATATAGCCTCCACATTGACTCTGTACCGGTACCCCCTGTATATAGTCTCCACATTGACTCTGTACCGTAACACCCTGTATATAGCCTCCACATTGACTCTGTACCGGTGCCCCCTGTATATAGTCTCCACATTGACTCAGTACCGGTACCCCCTGTATATAGTCTCCACATTGACTCTGTACCGGTACCCCCTGTATATAGCCTCCACATTGACTCTGTACCGGTACCCCCCCCCCTGTTTAAGGTCTCGCTATTGTTATTTTAAATCTGCTCTTTAATTACTTGTTACTTTTAATTCTTGCTGTTATTTTGATTTAATTTTTAAACATTTTTAAACTGAATTGTTTGGTAAGGGGCTCGTAAGTAAGCATTTCACTGCAAGGTCTGTTGTATTCGGAGCAAGTGACGAATAACATTTGATTTGATGTAGTGCACTGCTTTTGACCAGAGCCCTATTGGGACCGAGTCCCTTATTAGTGCACTACAAAGGAAATATAGGGTGCCATTTGGAAAGCATGCTTGGCCTGTTATAACAATGGTGAGCATCTTTTTCTGCTGACTCCCGCGTATTGATCAGAGGTGTTCTGATGCAGGCCGAAAGCAAAGCTTTCTGGGATCAATGAAAACCGTGAGCGATCTAAGAGCGTATTGCACTGCAGCCGGACCCTCAGCTGCATTCTTCATGCATATTGTCTTTTCATACCATAGGCTGGTTTAGCTAGTTTGGTTATAAATATATATATATAAAAAATATATATATATCTATATCATGGTCTGCTGACATGAGATGTTGAAGGTCTTTGTGTTTATGCATCAGAAATTATTTTAAATACTTTTTTTTTTTTTTTCAAACATCATCTTTGAGTATGACATCTGTCTCCTCAGGTTAACTCTCTATCCCAGGTGTATATAATGACATCTGTCTCCTCAGGTTAACTCTCTATCCCAGGTGTATATAATGACATCTGTCTCCTCAGGTTAACTCTCTATCCCAGTCATATATAATGACATCTGTCCCCTCAGGTTAACTCTCTATCCCAGTCATATATAATGACATCTGTCTCCTCAGGTTAACTCTCTATCCCAGTCATATATAATAACATCTGTCTCCTCAGGTTAACTCTCTATCCCAGGTGTATATAATAACATCTGTCTCCTCAGGTTAACTCTCTATCCCAGTCATATATAATGACATCTGTCTCCTCGGGTTAACTCTCTATCCCAGTCATATATAATGACATCTGTCTCCTCAGGTTAACTCTCTATCCCAGTCATATATAATGACATCTGTCTCCTCAGGTTAACTCTCTATCCCAGTCATATATAATGACATCTGTCTCCTCAGGTTAACTCTCTATCCCAGGTGTATATAATGACATCTGTCTCCTCAGGTTAACTCTCTATCCCAGGTGTATATAATGACATCTGTTTCCTCAGGTTAACTCTCTATCCCAGTCATATATAATGACATCTGTCTCCTCGGGTTAACTCTCTATCCCAGGTGTATATAATGACATCTGTCTCCTCAGGTTAACTCTCTATCCCAGTCATATATAATGACATCTGTCTCCTCAGGTTAACTCTCTATCCCAGGTGTATATAATGACATCTGTCTCCTCAGGTTAACTCTCTATCCCAGTCATATATAATGACATCTGTCTCCTCGGGTTAACTCTCTATCCCAGTCATATATAATGACATCTGTCTCCTCAGGTTAACTCTCTATCCCAGGTGTATATAATGACATCTGTCTCCTCAGGTTAACTCTCTATCCCAGTCATATATAATGACATCTGTCTCCTCAGGTTAACTCTCTATCCCAGTCATATATAATGACATCTGTCTCCTCGGGTTAACTCTCTATCCCAGGTGTATATAATGACATCTGTCTCCTCAGGTTAACTCTCTATCCCAGGTGTATATAATGACATCTGTCTCCTCAGGTTAACGCTCTATCCCAGTCATACTGTATATAATGACATCTGTCTCCTCAGGTTAACTCTCTATCCCAGTCACATATAATAACATCTGTCTCCTCAGGTTAACTCTCTATCCCAGTCATATATAATAACATCTGTCTCCTCAGGTTAACTCTCTATCCCAGTCATATATAATGACATCTGTCTCCTCAGGTTAACTCTCTATCCCAGTCATATATAATGACATCTGTCTCCTCAGGTTAACTCTCTATCCCAGTCATATATAATGACATCTGTCTCCTCAGGTTAACTCTCTATCCCAGTCATATATAATGACATCTGTCTCCTCAGGTTAACTCTCTATCCCAGTCATATATAATGACATCTGTCTCCTCAGGTTAACTCTCTATCCCAGTCATATATAATGACATCTGTCTCCTCAGGTTAACTCTCTATCCCAGTCATATATAATGACATCTGACTCCTCGGGTTAACTCTCTATCCCAGTCATATATAACGACATCTGTCTCCTCAGGTTAACTCTCTATCCCAGTCGTATATAATAACATCTGTCTCCTCAGGTTAACTCTCTATCCCAGTCATATATAATGACATCTGTCTCCTCAGGTTAACTCTCTATCCCAGGTGTATATAATGATATCTGTCTCCTCAGGTTAACTCTCTATCCCAGTCATATATAATGACATCTGTCTCCTCAGGTTAACTCTCTATCCCAGTCATATATAATGACATCTGTCTCCTCAGGTTAACTCTCTATCCCAGTCATATATAATGACATCTGTCTCCTCAGGTTAACTCTCTATCCCAGTCATATATAATAACATCTGTCTCCTCAGGTTAACTCTCTATCCCAGTCATATATAATGACATCTGTCTCCTCAGGTTAACTCTCTATCCCAGGTGTATATAATAACATCTGTCTCCTCAGGTTAACTCTCTATCCCAGTCATATATAATGACATCTGTCTCCTCAGGTTAACTCTCTATCCCAGGTGTATATAATGACATCTGTCTCCTCAGGTTAACTCTCTATCCCAGTCATATATAATGACATCTGTCTCCTCAGGTTAACTCTCTATCCCAGGTGTATATAATGACATCTGTCTCCTCAGGTTAACTCTCTATCCCAGTCATATATAATGACATCTGTCTCCTCAGGTTAATTCTCTATCCCAGGTGTATATAATGACGTCATACATGTATTTGATACTGCTGTCATCACAACACTATGGAAGGAACACTATGGAAGGAACACTATGGAAGGAACACTATCTAAGGAACACTATGGAAGGAACACTATGGAATGAACACTATGGAAGGAACACTGGAAGGAACACTATGGAAGGAACACTATGGAAGGAACACTATGGAAGGAACACTGTGGAAGGAACACTGTGGAAGGAACACTATGGAAGGAACACTATGGAAGGAACACTATGGAAGGAACACTATGGAAGGGGATACTATGGAAGGAACACTATGGAAGGAACACTATGGAAGGAACACTATGGAAGAGGATACTATGGAAGGAACACTATGGAAGGAACACTATGGAAGGAACACTATAGAAGGAACACTATGGAAGGAACACTGTGGAAGGAACACTGTGGAAGGAACACTATGGAAGGAACACTATGGAAGGAACACTATGGAAGGAACACTGTGGAAGGAACACTATGGAAGGAACACTATGGAAGGAACACTATGGAAGGAACACTATGGAAGGAACACTATGGAAGGAACACTATAGAAGGAACACTATGGAAGGAACACTATGGAAGGAACACTGGAAGGAGATACTTGTTTTCCCGCACCGATGTGGAGGCGGGTCGGCGTTCTATAACCCAGCTGTGAGTACATGTGTTATCCAGTGGCCCCAGGACCCGGTTCTGTCACCCTGGCATTATAATAATGTCCTGTCACTTAGAGTATTAAACACCTCAGTCAGGACCTTGGCTTCCTGAATGCAGGCCGCTCCCACCGTCCGCATCCCAGAGATCCCTGCTCTCCTGGGAGTGAAACCCGAGCGGCCTGCCGGGTGTCGGCCACTCCTTTGGGGTCTGTCCCAAACGGCATCCTATTCCCCTGCATAGTTCTCTACGTTTGATCAGGGTCCAGGGTATAGGGTGCCATTTGGGACTCACTCCTTATGTTGCCTCTCTGCCTGCTGCGATACAAGATGGTTGTCATAGTAGTTCTCTACGTTTGATCAGGGTCCATAGGGTATAGGGTGCCATTTAAGATGCACTCCTTATGTTGCCCCTCTGCCTGCTGCGATACAAGATGGTTGTCATAGTAGTTCTCTACGTTTGATCAGGGTCCATAGGGTATAGGGTGCCATTTAAGATGCACTCCTTATGTTGCCCCCTGCCTGCTGCGATACAAGATGGTTGTCGTAGCAGCCGCAAAGCAGCATCGCGGCCTCTGTGGAGTTCCACGTTCTTTCCCACGGACTCTCGACTATGTTCCAGCTCCTCCACCCCTCCATTCCTCCCCCACGAGGCTGGCTATACGTCGGGCTTGGCTCGTGACACCATGGCATCTGTCCTGGATCCCTGTTACGGATCCTTCTTCCCTCCCCAGGACAGGTTGTTTTGGGGGAGGACAGCTGGCGGGGATGGAATGCTTTTCTGTTCACTATGCAACAAAAACACAAAAAAAAAGAAGCAAGTCCTGCAGGCTCTAGTTTGGTCTTATCTTGATTATTGTTCAGTCATGTGGTCATTTATCACTCCAGTGTTAATCTGCTAAATTGTAATTATTCGCCTACCTCCTCATGCCTTTGGCACACAATGTATATAGACTCTCTTTTTTTCCTACTGTGTTATTGACTTGTTAATGGTTTACTCCATGTGTAACTCTGTGTTGTTGTCTGTTCACACTGCTATGCTTTATCTTGGCCTGGTCCCAGTTGCAAATGAGAACTTGTTCTCAACTAGCCTACCTGGTTAAATAAAAGTGTTCTCAACTAGTCTACCTGTTTAAATAAAGGTGTTCTCAACTAGCCTACCTGGTTAAATAAAGGTGTTCTCAACTAGCCTACCTGGTTAAATAAAGGTGTTCTCAACTAGCCTACCTGGTTAAATAAAGGTGTTCTCAACTAGTCTACCTGTTTAAATAAAGGTGTTCTAAACTAGCCTACCTGGTTAAATAAAGGTGTTCTCAACTAGCCTACCTGGTTACATAAAGGTGTTCTCAACTAGCCTACCTGGTTAAATAAAGGTGTTCTCAACTAGCCTACCTGGTTAAATAAAGGTGTTCTCAACTAGTCTACCTGGTTAAATAAAGGTGTTCTCAACTAGTCTACCTGGTTAAATAAAGGTGTTCTCAACTAGCCTACCTGGTTAAATAAAGGTGCTCTCAACTAGCCTACCTGGTTAAATAAAGGTGTTCTCAACTAGCCTACCTGGTTAAATAAAGGTGTTCTCAACTAGCCTACCTGGTTAAATAAAGGTGTCCTCAACTAGCCTACCTGGTTAAATAAAGGTGTTCTCAACTAGCCTACCTGGTTAAATAAAGGTGCTCTCAACTAGCCTACCTGGTTAAATAAAGGTGTCCTCAACTAGCCTACCTGGTTAAATAAAGGTGTTCTCAACTAGCCTACCTGGTTAAATAAAGGTGTTCTCAACTAGCCTACCTGGTTAAATAAAGGTGTTCTCAACTAGCCTACCTGGTTAAATAAAGGTGTTCTCAACTAGTCTACCTGGTTAAATAAAGGTGTTCTCAACTAGCCTACCTGGTTAAATAAAGGTGTCCTCAACTAGCCTACCTGGTTAAATAAAGGTGTTCTCAACTAGCCTACCTGGTTAAATAAAGGTGTTCTAAACTAGCCTACCTGGTTAAATAAAGGTGTCCTCAACTAGCCTACCTGGTTAAATAAAGGTGTTCTCAACTAGCCTACCTGGTTAAATAAAGGTGTTCTCAACTAGCCTACCTGGTTAAATAAAGGTGCTCTCAACTAGCCTACCTGGTTAAATAAAGGTGTTCTAAACTAGCCTACCTGGTTAAATAAAGGTGTCCTCAACTAGCCTACCTGGTTAAATAAAGGTGTTCTCAACTAGCCTACCTGGTTAAATAAAGGTGTTCTAAACTAGCCTACCTGGTTAAATAAAGGTGTTATCAACTAGTCTACCTGGTTAAATAAAGGTGTTCTCAACTAGCCTACCTGGTTAAATAAAGGTGTTCTCAACTAGCCTACCTGGTTAAATAAAGGTGTTCTCAACTAGCCTACCTGGTTAAATAAAGGTGTTCTCAACTAGCCTACCTGGTTAAATAAAGGTGTTCTCAACTAGCCTACCTGGTTAAATAAAGGTGTTCTCAACTAGCCTACCTGGTTAAATAAAGGTGTTCTCAACTAGCCTACCTGGTTAAATAAAGGTGTTCTCAACTAGCCTACCTGGTTAAATAAAGGTGTTCTCAACTAGTCTACCTGGTTAAATAAAGGTGTTCTCAACTAGCCTACCTGGTTAAATAAAGGTGTCCTCAACTAGCCTACCTGGTTAAATAAAGGTGTTCTCAACTAGCCTACCTGGTTAAATAAAGGTGTTCTAAACTAGCCTACCTGGTTAAATAAAGGTGTCCTCAACTAGCCTACCTGGTTAAATAAAGGTGTTCTCAACTAGCCTACCTGGTTAAATAAAGGTGTTCTCAACTAGCCTACCTGGTTAAATAAAGGTGCTCTCAACTAGCCTACCTGGTTAAATAAAGGTGTTCTAAACTAGCCTACCTGGTTAAATAAAGGTGTCCTCAACTAGCCTACCTGGTTAAATAAAGGTGTTCTCAACTAGCCTACCTGGTTAAATAAAGGTGTTCTCAACTAGCCTACCTGGTTAAATAAAGGTGTTCTCAACTAGCCTACCTGGTTAAATAAAGATGTTCTCAACTAGCCTACCTGGTAAAATAAAGGTGTTCTCAACTAGCCTACCTGGTTAAATAAAGGTGCTCTCAACTAGCCTACCTGGTTAAATAAAGGTGTTCTCAACTAGCCTACCTGGTTAAATAAAGGTGTTCTCAACTAGCCTACCTGGTTAAATAAAGGTGTTCTCAACTAGCCTACCTGGTTAAATAAAGGTGTTCTCAACTAGCCTACCTGGTTAAATAAAGGTGTTCTCAACTAGCCTACCTGGTTAAATAAAGGTGTTCTCAACTAGCCTACCTGGTTAAATAAAGGTGTTCTCAACTAGCCTACCTGGTTAAATAAAGGTGTTCTCAACTAGCCTACCTGGTTAAATAAAGGTGTTCTCAACTAGCCTACCTGGTTAAATAAAGGTGTTCTCAACTAGCCTACCTGGTTAAATAAAGGTGTTCTCAACTAGCCTACCTGGTTAAATAAAGGTGTTCTCAACTAGCCTACCTGGTTAAATAAAGGTGTTCTCAACTAGTCTACCTGTTTAAATAAAGGTGTTCTAAACTAGCCTACCTGGTTAAATAAAGGTGTTCTCAACTAGCCTACCTGGTTAAATAAAGGTGTTCTCAACTAGCCTACCTGGTTAAATAAAGGTGTTCTCAACTAGCCTACCTGGTTAAATAAAGGTGTTCTCAACTAGCCTACCTGGTTAAATAAAGGTGTTCTCAACTAGCCTACCTGGTTAAATAAAGGTGTTCTCAACTAGCCTACCTGGTTAAATAAAGGTGTTCTCAACTAGCCTACCTGGTTAAATAAAGGTGTTCTCAACTAGCCTACCTGGTTAAATAAAGGTGTTCTCAACTAGCCTACCTGGTTAAATAAAGGTGTTCTCAACTAGCCTACCTGGTTAAATAAAGGTGTTCTCAACTAGCCTACCTGGTTAAATAAAGGTGTTCTCAACTAGCCTACCTGGTTAAATAAAGGTGTTCTCAACTAGCCTACCTGGTTAAATAAAGGTGTTCTCAACTAGCCTACCTGGTTAAATAAAGGTGTTCTCAACTAGCCTACCTGGTTAAATAAAGGTGTTCTCAACTAGCCTACCTGGTTAAATAAAGGTGTTCTCAACTAGCCTACCTGGTTAAATAAAGGTGTTCTCAACTAGCCTACCTGGTTAAATAAAGGTGTTCTCAACTAGCCTACCTGGTTAAATAAAGGTGTCCTCAACTAGCCTACCTGGTTAAATAAAGGTGTTCTCAACTAGCCTACCTGGTTAAATAAAGGTGTTCTCAACTAGCCTACCTGGTTAAATAAAGGTGTTCTCAACTAGCCTACCTGGTTAAATAAAGGTGTTCTCAACTAGCCTACCTGGTTAAATAAAGGTGTTCTCAACTAGCCTACCTGGTTAAATAAAGGTGTCCTCATCTAGCCTACCTGGTTAAATAAAGGTGTTCTCAACTAGCCTACTTGGTTAAATAAAGGTGTTCTCAACTAGCCTACCTGGTTAAATAAAGGTGCTCTCAACTAGCCTACCTGGTTAAATAAAGGTGTTCTCAACTAGCCTACTTGGTTAAATAAAGGTGTTCTCAACTAGCCTACCTGGTTAAATAAAGGTGTTCTCAACTAGCCTACCTGGTTAAATAAAGGTGTTCTCAACTAGCCTACCTGGTTAAATAAAGGTGTTCTCAACTAGCCTACCTGGTTAAATAAAGGTGTTCTCAACTAGCCTACCTGGTTAAATAAAGGTGAAAATAAAATAAAAACTGTTGTAAGGAAAGACCTAGTGAAGCTGCATTTGGCCCAGAACAGAGCGACACGTCCTGCTCTTCATTGTAATCAGTGGGCTGATATCAATACAATGCAGTCAGTCTCTCTTGTCTGAGAGTTGAGGACAGACTGACTACATCACTTCTTCTTTTTATAAGAAACATTCATGTGTTGAAAATCTCCAAATTGTTTTCATAGTCAACTTACACACAGTTCTGACACACACACTTATCCCACCCGACATGCCACCAGGGGTCTTTTCACAGGCCCCAAATCCAGAAGAAATGTAAGAAAGCGTACAGTATTATATAGAGGCATTATTGCATGGAACTCCCTTCCATCTCATATTGCTCTAGTGAACAGCAAACCTGGTTTCAAACAGCAGGTAAAGCAACACCTCTCCCTGTTTGACCCAGATATTTAGTGTGTATTGATATGTAAACTATGTGTGACATTTTAAATGGACTGTATGTAGTTATGTCCTTGAGCTGTTCTTGTTTATTAATGTTCTGTATTATGTTTCGTGTTTCGTGTTCTGTGCTCTGTGTTCCGTGTTCTGTGGTCTGTGTTCTGTGCTCTGTGCTCTGTGCTCTGTGTTCTGTGTGCTCTGTATTCTGTGTTCTGTGCTCTGTGTTCTGTGCTCTGTGTTCTGTGTTCTGTATTCTGTGTTCTGTATTCTGTATTCTGTGTTCTGTATTCTGTGTTCTGTATTCTGTGCTCTGTGTTCTGTGCTCAGTGTTCTGTGCTCTGTGTTCTGTGTTCTGTACTCAGTGTTCTGTGCTCTGTGTTCTGTGCTATGTGCTCTGTGTTCTGTGCTCTGTGTTCTGTGCTCTGTGTTCTGTTATCTGTGTTCTGTGCTCTGTGTTCTGTTTTCTTTGTTCTGTGTGCTCTGTATTGTGTGTTCTGTGTCCTGTATTCTGTGTTCTGTGTTCTGTATTCTGTATTCTGTATTCTGTGTTCTGTATTCTGTATTCTGTGCTCTGTGTTCTGTATTCTGTAGTCTGTATTCTGTATTCTGTGTTCTGTGTTCTGTATTCTGTGTTCTGTGTTCTGTGTTCTGTATTCTGTGCTCTGTGTTCTGTATTCTGTATTCTGTGTTCTGTATTCTATGCTCTGTGTTCTGTATTCTGCAGTCTGTATTCTGTATTCTGTGTTCTGTGTTCTGTATTCTGTATTCTGTATTCTGTGTTCTGTGTTCTGTATTCTGTATTCTGTGCTCTGTGTTCTGTGCTCTGTGTTCTGTGCTCTGTGTTCTGTGTTCTGTGTTCTGTGTTCTGTGCGGACCCCAGGAAGAGTAGCTGCTGCTTTCGCAACAGCCAATGGGGATCCTAATAAAATACTAAAATACAAACACAGAAATAATCTGTTGCTAGGTCTACAGACTGGAGACCATTAGACACACTGTCAGACAGTCAGTGAGACTGTGTTGTGGAGAGAGAGAAGGTTATTGATTGTAATCTGGGAACAGACCACAACATGAAGACAGGGTCAGAGAGATGGGACCAGACCACAACATGGAGACAGGGTCAGAGAGATGGGACCAGACCACAACATGGAGACAGGGTCAGAGAGATGGGACCAGACCACAACATGGAGACAGGGTCAGAGAGATGGGACCAGACCACAACATGAAGACAGGGTCAGAGAGATGGGACCAGACCACAACATGAAGACAGGGTCAGAGAGATGAGACCAGACCACAACATGGAGACAGGGTCAGAGAGATGGGACCAGACCACAACATGAAGACAGGGTCAGAGAGATGGGACCAGACCACAACATGAAGACAGGGTCAGAGAGATGAGACCAGACCACAACATGGAGACAGGGTCAGAGAGAAGGGACCAGACCACAGCATGGAGACAGGGTCAGAGAGATGGGACCAGACCACAACATGAAGACAGGGTCAGAGAGATGGGACCAGACCACAACATGAAGACAGGGTCAGAGAGATGGGACCAGACCACAACATGAAGACAGGGTCAGAGAGATGGGACCAGACCACAACATGAAGACAGGATCAGAGAGATGGGACCAGACCACAACATGGAGACAGGGTCAGAGAGATGAGACCAGACCACAACATGGAGACAGGGTCAGAGAGATGGGACCAGACCACAACATGAAGACAGGATCAGAGAGATGGGACCAGACCACAACATGGAGACAGGGTCAGAGAGATGGGACCAGACCACAACATGGAGACAGGGTCAGAGAGATGGGACCAGACCACAGCATGAAGACAGAGTCAGAGAGATGGGACCAGACCACAACATGGAGACAGGGTCAGAGAGATGAGACCAGACCACAACATGGAGACAGGGTCAGAGAGAAGGGACCAGACCACAACATGGAGACAGGGTCAGAGAGATGGGACCAGACCACAACATGAAGACAGGGTCAGAGAGATGGGACCAGACCACAACATGGAGACAGGGTCAGAGAGATGGGACCAGACCACAGCATGGAGACAGGGTCAGAGAGATGGGACCAGACCACAACATGGAGACAGGATCAGAGAGATGGGACCAGACCACAACATGAAGACAGGGTCAGAGAGATGGGACCAGACCACAACATGGAGACAGGGTCAGAGAGATGGGACCAGACCACAACATGGAGACAGGGTCAGAGAGATGGGACCAGACCACAACATGAAGACAGGATCAGAGAGATGGGACCAGACCACAGCATGGAGACAGGGTCAGAGAGATGGGACCAGACCACAGCATGGAGACAGAGAGATGGGACAATCTTAGAGCTTAGACAGGCATGTCTCACACAAAGCATCAGACATGTTTGTACAGCTCCAGTGTAGGGGTAATAGAGCCTGTCTGTCTGTCTGTCTGTGGCGAGGCGAGGCGAGATGAGGAGAGGCTATACAGGGGGGAGGAGAGGAGAGGAGAGCCGAGGAGAGGAGAGGAGAGGAGAGGCTATACAGCATGGAGGAGAGGAGAGGAGAGGAGAGGAGAGGAGAGGAGAGGAGAGGAGAGGAGAGGAGAGGAGAGGAGAGGAGAGGAGAGGAGAGGAGAGGAGAGGAGAGGAGAGGAGAGGAGAGACACTGATCCTTTCTGACAAGCACAAGCTTTCTAACGCTGTCACTGCTAAAGCAGTCAGCCCTGATCAGATCCCTCTTTCTATAGCAGTCAGCCCAGATCTGATCCCTCTCCTCTTCCTAAAGCAGTCAGCCCTGATCTGATCCCGCCCTGTAATATACTCCAGCCCCGGCCAGTCAAGGGGATTGTGAGTGTAAAGCAAAAGGTCTCAGAGTACTGCAAAGTGTCTGCTCTATAGAACCCAGGTCTCAGAGTACTGCAAGGTGTCTACATCTACAGAACCCAGGTCTCAGAGTACTGTAAGGTGTCTACTCTACAGAACCCAGGTCTCAGAGTACTGCAAGATGTCTACTCTACAGAACCCAGGTCTCAGAGTACTGCAAGATGTCTACTCTACAGAACCCAGGTCTCAGAGTACTGCAAGATGTCTACTCTACAGAACCCAGGTCTCAGAGTACTGCAAGATGTCTACTCTACAGAACCCAGGTCTCAGAGTACTGCAAGGTGTCTACTCTACAGAACCCAGGTCTCAGAGTACTGCAAGGTGTCTACTCTACAGAACCCAGGTCTCAGAGTACTGCAAGGTGTCTACTCTACAGAACCCAGGTCTCAGAGTACTGCAAGGTGTCTACTCTACAGAACCCAGACATAAACCCCTGACCGTTTAGCTTAGCTGGACGGCGCGATACTCCACATGGACATACTAGACTCCCTATTCCCTAGATAGTGCACTACTTTTGGACAGGACATCAAAGTTGTGCACTATATAGGGAATAGGGCTCCATTTGGGAGGTTCACATAGTATACTGTATTGACTGTAGCAATCCAGAGCT